>NW_003101646.1:262293-347359 GCF_000003855.2 Blastomyces gilchristii SLH14081 | reverse complement strand
CATCTTCAATGTTTGAATCATCTTAGACAAAGAAATATAATCAAATGCATCTTTTATATTAATAAAAACTGCAGTTGAGACCAGGTCTTCATGCTTTGCTACTTGAATATCATGAATAATTAAGAGAACAGTGTTAATTGCAGAACATTGTTTTCTATCTCTCATTTATTCATTAAATAGAAGAGAATTACTAATAGAGCTTATAAAAGATAATCTAGTAGCTATTATCTTTTCTAGAATTTTTTTCAAACAGTTCAACAGAGATATTACTTTATATAACTTAGAAAATGAAGCTTTTCTATTAGATTTTGTAAGAATTATTTCAGTAGCTTCTCTTCAGTATTCAGAATAATAATCATTTTTTAAGCGATTGAAAAAGAGCTCAAAATATTCATTCTTCAAGTAGAAATATGTGTTTTGAAAAATCAAGTGATTAATTGAATTAGACTCTACAGCAGTTTTAATTGAACTTCAGAATATTACTGACTCTAGTTCATCACATGTAAGCTCAGGCCATTCTCAGTTATTTTCATCAATATATTCATGAAATGACATATTCTTCTCTTATAAATATGATGAGTTTTGAAAGAGAATTCTTATAAAAGCTTAACATTTTTTCTTAAAAGAGTTTGCTGTATACAATTCATTCTGAAATTCATATTCTAAGATTGAAAGCTTTGCTATACTTCTTGTTTTAGTATAGTTAAAGGCTTTAAAAACTTCTTTTTCTTATGCTTCTTCAAGAAATTTGTTTCAGTAATCTGTTTTAACTCTTTTAATATCTGAAAAATATTCATTTTGAATAGTTTTGAACTTTTTATTAGATATTAAGTTATTCTTCTAATCTCTCTTAGCAGTGACTAATTACTTTCTTTTAGAAGTGATATTCTTATTTCATCAAGATTTGAAATACTCAGAAGACTTTTTCTTTGAAATATTTTCTTCAATACTTATTAGAAGAATAGATGTAATCAGCTTTACTCTATTCTTAAGTATTTCATTTGAGATATCTTGACTTTGATTTCAATAGAGCTCACTCTGTCTTTCAGATTTCAGCTATTTTACTCTTCCTTTGACTGCTTTTCAATCAGCTTTTTCAAAGTTATACTGATTAGAGAGAAGAGAATTTTCACTTCTTTGTTTTTCACTCAGTTCAATATCAAATTGAATGATCTCATAATCTGACTCTGAGATTTTATTTGAATCAATAAATCAGTTTATAAGTCTTTTTTCAATTAGATTTTATGATATAAAAGTTAGATCTATAATAGATTTCTATTTCATGTCTTTTCTAAAGAATATTTATTGATCAGACTTGTTAACTAAATCTATTAAATACTTAAAAGCTCATTTAATTAGTTTATCTGCTCTTACTGCTCTTATGCACTCTGAGTTTTATGAGATAATATGCATTGAAGTCTTCTACAATTATAGAGTTTTTTAAGAGAGTTATAATTAAAAATTCTCTCTCAATTATTCAGATATTATTATTTTCTTTCAATGACTTTTTATTATAGATATTTATAAGTTGAATAGTATCAACTCATTCTCTTTATCTATAATATCACTCACTAGAATATCAGAGTCAGATATGATATTAAATCTCAGATTAAATTGATATCTTGATCTTTTTCTCTTATAGATTACTACTCTTGATTTTATCTCAGATTTTTCAGAAAGAAAACAGTAATAGCTTGAATAAGAAATGATGTACTTTGACTCAGTATCAAAGTTTAGTTCTTGAAGAAGTACAAAGTTAACCTTTTATTCAAATATAATCTGAAGATAAGAATAAATACAATTTGAGTTTCTATTCATATTGTTTTGAATAAATGTGATTTTTGAAGAGTTTTTAAACTTTTTTTGTTGTTTTTGTTATACATTCATACTAAAAGAGAGTGAAGATAGAGTAGAATTTAATCACTATCACTAGATAGTAAATTATAACTATTTTAAAAAGCAGGAATCTCAACTGCTTGCATTCTATCTAGTTTATCATCAGACTCATTTCTCAATTCTCTAATCTTAACAGATATTTGAGAACTCAAATTCTGTTTATATTTAACTGAAGAATTGAAGTTTGAAGATCTAGATAGTTAAGAGTTTCTTCATTTTAAGCTTACAGTTGTAGATTTACTAGCTTAACTTTTCTCTTCAGTTTTAAATTCACTTTAAGCTTTATCTTTTCTTCAGTTCTTCTGAGTTCTTGAAGCAAATATACATTCTTTTGAGCTAGATACATATTTTTCTTTGCAATTGAAGCACTTAAGCAGAGGATGTTAACATGTTTCATCTCTTTTTAAGCATATTTCACATTTATACTCACTAGTTTTGTGATCTCTAGCATAGAATGTGTATTTTGAGTCTCTGAAATAAGAGATTGCAAAGTATTCATATCTTTGATGATTTGAACACTGTGTTTAAGCTTTGAAATTCATTCTTGAGTCTTTGTATTCATGAACTCTCATTTTCAAACCTGCTACTCTTACTTCAGAGATTCTTGATTATTCAAGTGTCTTTATATAAACTAGAATAGAGGCATTTCTTCTACTCTGTCTGAACTCAATTGAATTAAGTTATACAGACTCTTTTCTCAGTTGAATAGAATTATATTCTTGCAATTCATTTTTGAGAAGTAGCATTTCTTTCTCACAGTCAAAAATTTCAACTGAAATATTATAAAGAATGAATTTGTCTTACTTTTCATCTCTCTCAGATAGAATTATTATATTCAGTAGAGATTCTATTGCTGATTTTCAGAGATTCTCATTCTGAATGAGAAATTCTGCACTGAATTCAGACATTGTAGTCAAAATAATAGAATTTTCAAAGAAAGATGACTCAATTGAAGCTATAACTGATTTTTGAACTTTAATATCAGTTATTAACTGAGAAAAGAACTGCTGATTAATTTCATTTCTAATTCTGAAAATAAGATTTGAGTTTAACTTGTTTTTTTACAAGATCTTCTGATTTAAGACTTTGAGAATAAGTCTTCTATTTCTGAAGATTTGAAAGTTATTCTCTTTTTACATTTCTTTTTTTTCTTTTCTATGAACAGAGATCTGAGTAATATTCTTCTCAATTTTCTCAGAATTTTGAGCTGGTTTTGAAATAGCAGGTTTAGAGATAGCAGATTCTGCTACTTGACTATATATTTTCTTCTAATTTGAAGAAGAAGATGAAGAAGTAGAACATGAGAAAGAGTCAGTGACTGTACTAGAAAATTTCAATGTTTTTTGAATTATGTTTGAAATTCTAAGTTTGAACTTGATCACTTCTTGTAGTTGTCTAGTCTGAGTATGAAGAATTAACAGAACTTCTTCATTCTTCTCACTCAGACACTGTTTTTCAAGAATTGTACTTACTTTTTCCAGTTTCTGTATTTCAAGAACTTGTTGTTTCTCTATTTCTTCCTTCTTTCTTCACTTTAGAATTTCAATCTCAGAAACAGTATCTGAGAAAACATCTTTTTTCATATTAACTGAGTGTACTCTTGAACTCATTTTACTCACTGAATGAAAAGTTAATCAGACTGTTTCAATTGAGAGATTTATCAGTCTATTTTCAAATAAAAAGTTGATCAGACTATTTCAATTGAGAGATTTATTAATCTATTTATAAATGAAAAGTTGATCAGACTGTTTCAGTTGAGAGGTTTATTAGTCTATTTTCAATTGAAAAGTTGATCAGACTGTTTCAAAAGAAGAATGAAAGACTTTTATATATAAAACACCTGATTTTTTTCACACTAGTTCAGTAACTAGATTAGATTTTTAAAGAGAATCTAATAAACTAAAATTGATTTTTAAGATAAATCAATAAAATCTTTATAAACTCTTTCTTAAGATACAGTGAGGAAAAATATGATATCAATTAATAATAAATCAAATAATATGACAGTTTTTGAGAGAAAAACTGACAAAAAATAAGTCAATTTTTTGCAGTGAAATTGATTAAAACTGTTCAATTTTATTCTAAATCATTTAATTCTTCTCACACAACAAGTGTATAACTTAAATCAGTTAATAAAGAGTGTAAAAGAGAATTAAGTATTAATGAAAGCTCTTCAGCCACTGAAAAAGTAATTCTTACTTAAAAGAATATAAAATTATGATAAAAAACAACTCTGTTTTTAATTCTTTGTAAGAATATTGTATAAAATTCAGAGAAAAACATCTTACTTTTTCAAGAGAAGTAAAAAACTATTTCTAAGATCTTTTTTTTTGTATTAACTACTGTAGAAGAATGAGATAGAAACTGCTAAGATATACACTACTCTATACTCTCTATCAAGACTTTCTCTCTTCAGAGTCTTGATATTATAGAGAATATAAGTCTGTTTTTATATAATAATATAAATATTATCAGCAGAATGTAGAGAAACTGGTTATTTATATCTTAAAATAGAAGACTTTGTCAATGATTATATTAATATAGAGTTAATTCTCAAATTTAATAGAAATCTAATGTTGCTATTCTTAATCTCTTACAGAATCTATTAAATATTGAGATATTAAAACTAGATTTAATATATCTCACTGTGCAGAGATCAAAGGCTCAGTCAGATCTTAAGATATACTGAATTTATAGTTGTTAATATGCTGTTGACTTGTTCTGTTGACTTGTTATTCACTGATTATATATCAAGTACTGTTGTCAATGTATCTTTTTATATTATTCTGCTGAGAATGAGTCAGATTGAGAGGGGTGATACAAGAGTGAGACTTAATGTTGATATTCTAGATACACTGAAGACAGACAGAGTATTTATAGAAATTGTACTTCAGAAGTGTTTATTGATTATATGCTTGATATTATTACTGAGATATCTTTTTGTATTTTTCTGCCAGGGATGAGCCAGATTGAGAAGGGCGGTATAAGAGTGAGACTTGATGTTGATGTTTTGAAATATCAAAGATGAACAGGGTTTTCACAGACATTACTTCTCAGATATCTTAACAATTGCAGATCAGAGATCTTTCAAAATCGAGAAGATTGATGCATATGACTAGGTCTTTTCATCTTACAATTTGTATGACAATTTGGCCTGGGGTTGTGGTGTGGTAGAGGAGAACGGGGGATAATCCCACACAGAAGTTTCAAACAATGTCTGGTTCACATTTGGCTGGATAACTCCACCACCACACAGGGTATGTGGTCAGCGATGGGGTCAAAATGCTCATATAATTGAGGGCTTTTCAATAAATCTATTAGCGGGTTCTTATTCAAAAAATCAAGCAAGTTCATGATAAAGTGATTGACTGCTTGTCTTGAATTTAATAATAATGTAAGTATTTATATAATTTACACTGAATTGATTATCAACTGATTTTCAATCAATTATTAATTACTTAAATATATAGATTTAATATATTTTTATTACTATAATCAATTAATAATCAATTCAGAATCAATTTAAAATTAATTATTAAATATTTTTATCTTGATATATTTTAAAATTCTGTAAAATATCTCTTTATATTCTATATGAATTTATCTGTTCATTTAATTGATTATGAATCAGCTATACATGCTTTGATTAATTGATAAGCTAAGTGAATAAAAGATTGAAAGTCAATTATTAACTGATTATTACTGTACAAATCTCAATCGCTCACTTACACTCACTTATTCAGCTTGAAAAATGTGTCATTTAATTTCTCAGATTGAATGTAATAAGATATTCATGAATATGAATAGCTGTACATGACTTGTATAGATGAATTTCATGTAATTCACAACTGTTAATAGAGAATAACTACATAGAAAAAAGATGAATAACACTGTAACAGTGTTGTAGAGTTAATGTAGAAGCTTTAAGTAAGATGTAATTAAATGTCAGACAGCTCATATAAAGATCTTAGAACTATAATATATATAGTCAGTAATTGAAACATGTTACAATTTACTTCAATTAATTATTAAATCATCTGAAATACAATTGAAGCAGTTAAAATGACTGAATATAAGTAGAGAACTAAAAGAGAAACAGCTCAGAAATTATGAAATTATAGCTAATAATAGTACAGAGCAAGTTCAGAAAGCTCTAGAGACTCAGCAGCTCATTAATATTCCTGTGCTCATCTCTCAGCAGTTACATTAGCAGCTCATCAATGCATGAATATCTGAACATAGGCTACAGCTACTGATAGAATAAATAGTTAAGAAAGACAGTGAGATCATTACACAGCTGTATGAGATGAAGCTTAAGAGAAATATAATACTGTATAAGAAGAAATTCAAGCCTCAGTTAAAAAGAATAATAAATATAGAATCAGTACTTACTCACAGCTGTGATATCAAAGTCAGTTCATTATACAGCTCATGTGAGAAGAGTTATAATTCATTTATTAAGTATATTATAATCTCTGATATATTGAAAAGAGTCTGTATAAATTATCACTATAATTCACTGAGTAAACACTGCAGCTTATAGCCTGATAAGTAATGAATCATCTCTATAGTATATAAATTCATTAGCAAAATGTATATATAAAACATATATACTGATATGAAAATAACAGAGAATCAGCAGTTCTCTGCCCTCACTAATACAGAGAAGAATGAGAAGAAGAAGAGAAAGAGAAAGAAGCAGACTATCAGTATAAAGCTGAGTCAGACAGCTCAACTGTTCAGTTCAGCTAAAAAGAAATAGATGATATTTATGACTCTGAAGAATGAAGAGAAGAATGAAAAAGTAAGTGATAGTAAGACTATGAATTTGAAGTTATTATAACTGTGAATGAAGGTGCATCAGCTCTGTAAGATGAAGAAAGAGATGAAATATTTGTATAGAGAGTGAGATAAGACTGTGAGTCTATTACAGATGAGTTAGCTCAGTTAACAGAGTGTCTTCACAGATATTACAGTTCTGATTAAAAAATTCAAAAAATAGAAAGTGATGTGAACAGACTGTATAGACTGTGTGAGATGTGAAAATAAGTCTAATAAGATATTATTACTTTTTTCTTTTCTTTAATAGTTAGTGTCAAATTGAAATGATAGTTTTTTATATATTCAAAGATCTCTATTTTAACATCTGATAATAATATTATATAGATAATAAAGAAAAAACAGCAGTAGTAGAAGAATTAGTCAAGAAACTGTAGAATTTCTGAATATATCTTATTTAATATATATCTCTCATCATTCTCATCTAGTAAGACAGTCAACTGATTGATATCTGTAGTTTAAAAGAGTACAATGTATAGCTGATTATGTGAGAATACAGAGTTTCTGAGATCAATATCAACTGTAGAAAGAGACTGTCTCTGAGACTTATTAATTATCATTATAAAGTATGAACAGACTGAAAACTGACAGTGAGTCATATTAAATAAAATCTTAACAGATTGAGTATGTAGATTGATCTGTGACAGTATATGAACTGAACTCTTATACATACTGAATATAATCTTCATCTTAAGTAAATGAGTTATCATCTACTGAATAATCATTCTTGTGTCATTGCAGAGCTCTTCACATAGTTAGAGATTACACAGAAGTATAACAAAAGTATCTACTTTTAATCTCAATACAGATAATAATAGAGCTGAATAGTTAATAATAGTTAGATATTAACAGAAGAACTTTTCACAGCTCAGAGTCAGATCATCTGTATAAGTCATATCTGCGGTATAAAATATATGAATATCATTTGAAATAACTGTTATAACTCATTCATTAATATGAAATATATTCTGATTTAATACAGTGAGAATGATACAGCTTTAAAAGTAATTAGAGTAAACTGCTGCAGTTCTAAGTTCAGCTGTAGAAAATACTCTCTCACATAACACACTGATATCAGCAGCTTAATGAATATAGAGTGAAAGATCAATATAATCAATACAGTCTGAATTATATAACATTTGATTAAGTTAATTCATAAACATCATATTATTATTATTTATAGTCAGTCTCATATTTCTTCTCAAGTGCAGTACAGTTAATTACTGCTATATATATAAATACTGCAGATAAGCTGCAACAACTGCAGCACAGCTGTTATACAGTATAACAGACAGAGTCTGTACAAAATCACTATCAAATATAACAGACACATCATTAAAAAGCTCATTCAATGAATATAAATCTTGAAGAAGATAGTTAACAATCTTTATACAATAGTGATGCTGTATAGAGATCTTATCTTAAATAATCAAATCTACAGTCTGTAGCAGACAGCTCAGTTCACTGTAAATAATTATCTTTGACACAGAATCTGCATTCAATTCAATTGAAATGATAAAATGTAAGTGAGTAGTTCTGTCATGCAGTAAAAGAATAGCTGCAATATCAGAGAAAGTTATACAAAGAACTGTGTTTTCATCTATATATGAACAGCTATAGAGAGCTCTGTAAAGAAATGTTTTATCAGTGTCACTGAGATCTTGTATAAAATAGTGAGATGACTGTAATTCTATTACAGTCAGAATTGAATTATATATATAATATTAATCATCATTCAACTGCATCTGCAGAGTATTCATAGTGATAATTTTCTCTATAAGATTATAGTTCTGCTTCTCAAAAAGTAGCTGATTTTCAATAAGATTATCTCATACAGAGCTATATACAGGCAGATCAAAGTCTGTAAGAATCTTGTCAAACTCATGCAGAAGCTGCTAAATAAGAAACAGACTATAGTTATAATATAAATATTCTGCAGAAGTATTGATAATACAGTTTAAATTCATCTGACACAGTTAATATAATAGATTATCACAGAGAGTATAATAGAAATATACTCAGAGAGCAGACAGATCTGCAATATTTTCATGAATTAATATAGTGATAAATACTGATCACATACAGTGAGCAGTTATAAATACAACAGTAGATTTAAATATAATAATTCATTTATTATTATCATACAGAAGATCAAGTGTCTGATATACTATATAAAATATAGAGTGACAAACATCATTTACTATTCACAGAGTCTTAAAGCTCAGTGAACTATATATATTAATAAAAAGCAGCTGTAAAAAGAACATCTCATTATTATATAAACTGAGATGAGATAAACAGTCAACTGATCTTCTCTTTACATGACTCTTTCACCTTCAGTTACATTTATCTCAAACAAAATGATAAAGAAATTCTTGATAGAGATACTGAACATTCAGATATGAATTGTTATAGATAAAGAATATTATGAACTTAGATATATTATTTATCAAACATTCAGTAATACATTTATAATCTTTATATTCGGATTCAGAGAAATAAATCATCTGATGATTCAGTAGATGAATAGATAATATCTTAACAGATAAAAACTTCTGATGCATACAGAATATAAATATATGTTATACAGTCTCAGTGAGCTGATATAATACCTGTGCAGTCAAATATCAATCTTATCATTGAAGTCAATGATACAGAGAGCAGTGCAGTTCAGGCTCTTATAGATGTATTTATTAATATATTTAATAACTTCAACAGAGATGCAGATCTCTACATTTATATATGCTTTATATATATAAATAGAATAGAGATTGTATAAAATAATTCATTGATTGTTAATTACAATCTTACTGTTATTAATAGTATATTTAAAGAAGATAGATGAATTATGCTTCTATCTGTACAGAGAATAGTCATTCTCTTCAACAGCTGTAGCACTCTGAAAAGCTTTGAGAAAATATTTTATACATCTATCATTCTCATGACAGAAGCTCATCTCATCAGTATTATATAAATCATGAATCATGAATTTACAGATCAATTCACTCAACTTATCTATATTCTAAACAGGGCTTAACAGCTCTGCAGATATAATATCATCAATTGTATCAGACTGTAAAAATCACTCAGAGTTCTCTAGTCAGATTAACAAATGCATATAAGACAGTTCATATTTTTAATATTTAATTATTCATACTCTGGTCAACATCAGCTCAAACAGCTGTCTGAATTTGAGAATATTAAGAAAATGAAAAATCTTCATTATAAAAACATATACAATCAAATCTGAGCAGTCTGCTGCAGTCTGATCAAAGAGTAACTCACAGATAATCTTCTCTCACTCAGAGTTAACTGTGAATATAATGAAAAGAATTGAATATGTGTAGTTAAAGACAATTATCATAGAATTCTGAAACAGTTTATATATAAAATATTCACTATCTATATAAGAAGCAGATAATATTACACAGTGATTAAGCTGCTTATAATTCATATTATCTGTCTGTATAGTATCATGTAGACTACTATATTAATCTGCACAGATTTCTGATTAATGAGCACAGACTCAGTTCAGCTACTATTTATCAATATGTATATTATTATTATTATTATTCTTCAATTATAGATGTATGCAGTCAGAGACTATGACATCTATCTAAGAACTTTTAGTTCTCAGAATTTTTCCTATATCTATAAAGTTAACTATTATATATTCATCAATTTCGGATATGTAAAATCAGAAAATTCCAGCTCAGAATATAAAAACTGTTTATAAATTACAGTATTTTAACATCTTCTGATACTTTGAAATCATTTAACAATATCATGGCAAAAGAAAAGAGAACACAGTCTTAAAGATAGTCATATTAAATAGATAGATAGAAAAGAATAGAAAGAAAAAAGTAAAGTAAAGAGAGACTATAATAAAACAAATTATTAAAAGATAGTATATAGCTGTTTTAACAAACTATATCTGATCAATTTCCTTCTCTTCATATTCAGATATTTCTGAATTTAGTCATTTTCTTATAGCTGCTTAAGTTTCTGATAGAAAGTCTATTAAGTATTTAATTTCTGTCTCAGTTGAGAATAAGAATCTCATATTTAATTGATTTAGATTATACTTCTCTTTCAATCTGACTCTGAGACTATTGTATAATGTACAGTGCATTACAATATACTCAGAATTCTTATTTACATTGCAGAATAAGCATTCTATTGAATCAAATCTATCATTAAATCTTTGTATATAAGATTTGAAATAGTCATGTCCTAGTTTCAGCTGTATTATAGATGAGAATATTTTCTTTTTACATTTAATTAAACAAGATTTTCACTTAGATTTTATTTCAAATCTTGAATAATGTATACTCTTCTTTTATTTCTGTCAGCTTTTATTTCACTTATCTAAATAAGATTCTTTTATCTTTCTCTTTATAAAAGATCAGAACATAATTTTTTGAATAGATCTGCTTAATTCTGAACTTTTTTTTACAGCTGAATCAGCTAATTCATTGTCATGAATTATTATTATTATTATTATTCTTTAATTATAGATGTATGCAGTCAGAGACTATGACATCTACCTGAGAACTTTTAGTTCTCAGGGTTTTTCCTATATCTGTAAAGTTAACTATTATACATTCATCAATTTCAGATATACAAAATCAGAAAATTCCAGCTCAAAATATAAAAACTGTTTACAAATTACAGTGTCTTAACATCTTCTGATACTTTGAAATCATTTGACAATATCATGACAAAGGAAAAGAGAACACAGTCTTAAAGATAGACACATTAAATAGATAGATAGAAAGGAATTGAAAGGAAAAGATAAAGTAAAGAGAGACTGTAACAAAACAAATTATTAAAAGATAGTATATAGCTGTTTTAACAGACTATATCTGATTGATTTCCTCCTCTTCATATTCAGATATTTCTGAATTTAGTCATTTTCTTATAGCTGCTTGAGTTTCTGATAGAAAGTCTATTAAGTATTTAATTCCTGTCTCAGTTGAGAATAAGAATCTCATATTTAATTGATTTAGATCATACTTCTCTTTCAATCTGACTCTGAGACTATTGTATAATACACAGTGCATTATAATATACTCAGGATTCTCATTTGTATTGCAGAATGAGCATTCTATTGAATCAAATCTATCATCAAATCTTTGTATATAAGATTTGAAATAGCCATATCCTAGTTTCAGCTGTATTATAGATGAGAATATTTTCTTCTTATATTTAATTGAACAAGATTTCCACTTGGGTTTTGTTTCAAGTCTTGAATAATGTATACTCTTCTTTTATTTCTGTCAGCTTTCATTTCACTTGTCTAAATAAGATTCTTTTATTTTTCTCTTTATAAAAGATCAGGACATAATTTTTTAAATAGATCTGCTTAATTCTGCACTCTTTTTTACAGCTGAATCAGTCAATTCATTGTCATGAATATTCATATAAGCAGGAACTTAGTGCAGATGAATTATCAGCTTTGATATTCTTCTTTTTTGAGTTTTTAAAACAGAGTTTAAGATCAGTTCAAGATTCATTTGATCATTATAAATCTGACTATTTCTAAGTCTTTTCAAAGCAGCTTGACTATCAGAGAATATTCATATCTCTTTCAAACTATTTTCTCTTTTATAAGATTTTATTTCAATGAGTTTGAAAGCTTTCACTATTACAAATAGTTCAGCATCAAAGACTTCAGATTCACAGTCTAAATTTCAGAAATCTGAGATAAAATTGATATTATCTTCAGTATAAGCAATGCCTGCATGTAATTTATTCAAATTCTCATTTTTAAAGTTATCTGAATAAATCAGAATACAGTCTTCTATATTAATTGTGAAAATTCTCTTCAAATGCTGTTCATATTCTTTCTTCTTAGATAGTTCACTTCTTTACAAGTCTATAAGAGCTTCAAGCTTTTCTCTTCAGAGAGATATCTTCTCATGATTAACTTTTTCAATATTTAAAGAAGAAAATTGATCTTTAATCAGAGAGTATAGTCTGTATATTTGAGAAGATATTTTCTTTGAAGAATTATTTTCATTTCAATCAAGAAATCTATTTCAATTCAGTTCATTTTCAGAGTTAATTGATAGAAATGAAGAAGAGACTCTTTCTCTGATTATATAATTTAAGCTTATCTTTATAACTCTCAAAGTATAGTTTATACAGGCCTTTTCAAATCTAATAGCAGAAGAAGAAATTGAAGCTTCAATTTCTATTGCTTTAATAGAAGATGATTTGAATGCTTTCAGAATTCTTCTCAAAGCTCTGTTTTACAGACTTTGAAAGAGTTCAGTGAAATTCTCTTGATTATTTCATCAAACTTGAACTTCATAATCAGCTACTGAGATAATACAGGCTACATATAACTGTCTCATAGCCTGAAAGAATAGACCTCTCTCTGTATTTGATAGTCTGATTATGTTGTTCAATAGTCTTTCTGTCTTGACAGTTCTTTGTTAAATGTAATACTTAAAATTTAACTTGGAGTTTAATCATACTTCTAATCATTTGATATTTACACTGGGTTTAATCTCTCTATTTAAAAGAGTTAGAGATAGTTCTTTCTCATTGAATTTAGAAAAGAAATGAATTAACTCAGTTTTATTTATATTAAATTGAATTTGATTGATATCTACTCTAACAAAGATTTTCTTTACAGCTTCTTCAATCACTTTCAAATTCTCTTTGATAGTTTTTAAGCTGTAGACTAGATCAATATCATTCATATAACTCAGAGATTGCACTATTCTCATATTTCTATCTTTGAATAGATATACAGTGTATATTGCAAATAAAATGAGTGAGATTGAAGATTCTTACAGTACTTCTATTTTTATCTCAGTCTTGTCTTATTTCATTCTATCAAAGAAAAGTTGTATGATTCTTTTAGATATAAAACAGTTAACTCATTTTATTAGAGAAAGTAACAGTTTTAACATTCTCAAAGTCTGAATTAACTTTGACTTTGAAACATGATCAAATGCTTCTTTTATATCAATAAAAACTGCAGTTGAGACCAGATCTTCATACTTTGCTATTTAAATATTATGAATAACTGAGAGAACAGTGTCAATTGCAGAACATTGTTTTCTATCTCTTATTTATTCACTGAATAAAAGAGAATTACTGATAGAGCTTATAAAAGATAGTTGAGTAGCTATTAACTTTTCTAAAATCTTTTCTAGACAGTTCAATAGAGATATTACTCTATATGACTTAGAAATTGAAGTTTTTCTATTAGATTTTATAAGAATTACTTCAGTGACTTCTCTTCAGTATTCAGAATGATATTCATTTTTTAAGAGATTAAAAAAGAGCTCAAAATATTCATTCTTTAAGTAGAAGTATGTATTTTGAATAATCAAGTGATTAATTGAATCAGGCTCTGTAGCAGTTTTAACTGAACTTGAGAAGATAGCTGACTCTAATTCATATTGTGTAAGATCAGGTCATTCTCAGTCATTTTCATCAATATAGTTGAGAAGTGATATATTTTCTTTCTCTGAATCTGAATCTGATGAGTTTTGAAAGAGAGTTCTTATAAAAGCTTGATATTTTTTCTCAAAAGAGTTTACTGTATATGATTCATTCTGAAACTCATATTCTAAGATTGAAAGTTTTGCTACACTTCTTACTTTAGTATAGTTAAAAGCTTTAAAAACTTTCTTTTCTTATACTTCTTTAAGAAATTTATTTCAGCAGTCTATTTTAGCTCTTTTAATATCTGAAAAATATTCATTTCTGATAGTTTTGAACTCTTTATCAGAAATTATATCATTCTTTTAATCTCTTCTAACAGTAGTCAATTGTTTTCTTTTAGATATGATATTCTCATTTCATCAAGATTTTGAATACTCAGAAGACTTTCTCTTTGAAATATTATCTTTAACACTTACTAGAATAATAGATGTAATAAGCTTCACTCTATTCTCAAGCATTTCATTTGAGATATCTTGACCAGAATTTTAATATAGCTTACTCTGTCTTTCAGATTTTAACAGTTTAATACTTTCTTCAACTGTCTTTCAGTCAGCTTTTTCAAAGTTAAACTGATTAGAGAGAAGAGGATTTTCACTCATTTATTTCTCACTCAGTTCAATATTAAATTGAATAATCTCATAATCTGATTCTAATGTCTTATTTGAATCAATAAATCAGTTTACAAGTCTTTTTTTCATTAGATTTTATAACATGAAGATTAGATCTATAATAGATTTCTGTTTCATGACTTTTCTAAAGAATGTTTATTGATCAGACTTGTTAACTAAATCTATTAAATGCTCAAAGATTCATTTAATTAGATTATCAGCTCTTACTGCTCTTTTACATTCTGAATTTCATCAGAGATAATGTGCATTGAAATCTCCTGCAATTATAGAGTTTCTTGATAAAGTTATATTCAGAAATTCTCTATTAATTATTCAGATGTTATTATTTTTCTTCAATAACTTTGTATTATAGATATTTATAAGCTGTATAGTATCAAACTCATTCTCTTTATCTATAATATCACTCACTAGAATATCAGGGTCAGATATAATATCAAATCTTAGATTAAATTGATATCTTGATCTCTTTCTTTCATAGATCACTACTCTTGACTTTATCTCAGACTTTTGAGATAGAAAGCAGTAGTAGCTTGAATGAGAAATGATATATTTTTACTCAGTATCAAAATTCAGCTTCTGAAGCAGTATAAAATCAACTTTTTATTCAAATATAATTTGAAGACAAGAATAAATGCAATTTAAGTTTCTATTCACATTATTTTAAATAAATGTGATTTTTGAAGAGTTTTTAAACTTTTTTTATTATTTTTGTTGTATATTCATACTAAAAGAGAGTAGAGTAGAATCTAATCACTATCATCAGATAGTAGATTATAACTATTCTGAAAAGTAGAAATCTCAACTGCTTGCATTATATCTAGTTTATCATCAGAGTCATTTCTCAATTCTCTAATCTTAATAGAAGTTTGAGAATTCAAATTCTATTTACATTTAGCTAGAGAATTGAAGTTTGAAGATTTAAATAGTTAAGAGTTTCTTCTTTTTGAGCTTGCAGTTGTAAGTTTACTGACTTGACTATTCTCTTCAGTTCTAGATTTATTTTGAGCTTCATCTTTTCTTCAGTTCTTTTGAGTTCTTGAAGTAAACATACATTCTTTTGAGTTAGATGCATGTTTTTCTTTACAATTAGAGTATTTAAGCATAGTGTGTTGATATATTTCATCTCTTTTTAAGCATGTTTCACATTTATACTCACTAGTTTTATAATCTCTGGCACAGAATGCACATTTTGAGTCTCTAAAATAGAAGATTACAAAGTGTTCATATCTTTGATAGTTTGAACACTGTGTTTGAGCTTTGAGATTCATTCTTGAGTCTTTGTATTCATGAACTCTCATTTTTAAATCTGCTACTCTTACTTCAGAGATCTTTGACTGTTCAAGTGTTTTTATATATACTAGAACAGAGATATTTCTTCTACTTTATCTGAACTTAATTGAATTTAGTCATACAGACTCTTTTCTCAGTTGAATAGAGTTATATTCTTCTAATTCATTTTTGAGAAGTAGTATTTCTTCTTTACAGTCAAAAATTTCAACTGAAATATTATAAAGAATGAATTTGTCTCACTTTTCATCTCTCTCAGATAGAATTATTATGTTTAACAAAGATTCTACTGCTGATTTTCAGAGATTCTCATTCTGAATAAGAAATTTCACACTGAATTCAGACATTGTAGTCAGAATAATGAAGTTTTTAAAGAAGAATGACTCAATTGAAGCTATAACTGATTTTTAAACTTTAATATCAGTCATTAACTGAGAAAAGAACTGCTGATTAATTTCATTTCTGATTCTGAAAATGAGATTTGAGTTTAGCTTGTTTCTTTGTAAGATATTCTGATTTAAGACTTTGAGAATAAGTCTTCTATTTCTGAAGATTTGAAAGTTTTTCTTCTTTTATATTTTTTTCTTCACTTTTCTATGAATAGAAGTATGAGTATTATTCTTCTCAGTTTTCTCAGAATTTTAAGCAGATTTTGAGATAGCAGATTTAAAGACAGTGGATTCAGCTGCTTGAGTATATGTTTTCTTCTGATTCAAAGAAGAAGAAGAAGTAGAAAAAGAGAAAGAAGAGTAAGATAAGAAGTCAGTGATTATACTAGAAATTTTCAATGTTTTTTAAACTGTGTTTGAAATTTCAAGTTTGAACTTGATCATCTTCTGTAGTTATTTAGTCTGAGCATGAAAAATTAACAGAACTTCTTCATTCATCTCACTCAGACACTGCTTTATAAGAATCTTACTTACTTTTTCAAGTTTTTGTATTTCAAGAACTTATTGTTTCTCTATTTCTTCTTTCTTTCTTCTTTTCAGAATTTCAATCTCAGAAATAGTATTTGAGAAAGCATCTTTTTTCATATCAACTGAGTGTATTTTTGAACTCATTGTTCTTACTTAATGAAAAGTTAGTCAGACTGTTTCAATTGAGATATATATTGAACTCTTTTGAAAAGTTGATCAGACTGTTTCAATTAAGAGATTTCTAAGTCTGTTTTCAATTAAAAAGTTAATCAGACTGTTTCAAAAGAAGAATAAAAGACTTTTATATATAAAATATCTGATTTTTTTCACACTAGTTCAGTAACTAGATTAGATTTTTAAAGAGAATCTAATAAACTAGAATTGATTTTTAAGATAAATTAATAAAATCTTTATAATCTCTTTCTTGAGATACAGTGAGAAAAAGTATGATATCAATTGATAATAAATCAGATAATATGACAGTTTTTAAGAGAAAAACTGATAAAAAATAAATCAATTTTTTGCAGAGAAATTGATTAAAACTATTTAATTTTATTCTAAATCATTCAATTCTTCTCACATAACAAGTGTGCAAGTCAAATCAGTTAATAGAGAGTGTAAAAAAGAATTAAGTATTAATAAAAGCTCTTCAATCACTAAAAAAGTAATTCTTACTTAAAAGAATATAAAATTATAATAGAAAACAGCTCTGTTTTTAATTCTTTATAAGAATATTATATAAAACTCAGAGAAAAATATCTTACTTTTTCAAGAGAAGTAAAAAACTATTTCTAAGATCTTTTTTTTTTTTGCATTAACTGCTGCAGAAGAATGAGATAGAAACTGCTAAGATATATACTACTGTATATTCTCTATCAAGACTTTCTCTCTTCAGAGTCTTGATATTATAGAGAATATAAGTCTGTTTCTATATAATAATATAAATATTGTCAGCAGAATATAGAGAAACTGGTTATTTATATCTTAAAATAAAAGACTTTGTCAATGATTATATTAATATAGAGTTAATTCTCAAATTCAATAGAAATCTAGTGTTGCTGTTCTCAATCTCTTGCAGAATCTATTAAATATTGAGATATTAAAACTAGATTTAATATATCTCACTGTGCAGGGATCAAAGACTCAGTCAGATCTTAAGATATACTGATTTTATAGTTGTTATATCTGCTGATTATGTATTGAATACAGTTGCTGAGATATTTTTTTATAGTTTTCTGCTGAGAATGAGTCAGATTGAAAGAGGTGATATAAGAGTGAGACTTAGTATTAATGTCTTAATACATCAAAGACAGAGAGAGTTTTCACAAAGAATACACTTCAGATATGTTTATTAATTATATGCTTGATACTATTACTGAGGTATCTTTTTGCATTTTTCTATCAGAGATGAGTCAGATTGAGAAGAACAGTGTGTCAGTAAGACTTAATATTGATGTTTTAAAACATCAAAGATAGACAGAGTTTTCATGAAAGTTACTTCTCAGATATCTTCACAATTACAGATTGAGAATCTTTCAAAATTAAGAAGATTGATGTATATGACTAGGTCTTCTCATCTTACAATTTATATGGCAATTTGGGCTGGAGTTGTGATGTGATAGAGATGAATGAGAGATAATCCCACACAGGAGTTTTAAACAATGTCTGGTTCACATTTGACTGAATAACTTCACCATCACACAGGGTATGTGATTGGCAATGAGGTCAAAATACTTGTATAATTGAGAGCTTTTCAATGAATCTATTGACGGGTTCTTATTCAAAACATTGAGCGAGTTTGTGATGAAGTGCTTGATTAATATTCATATAGATATCAATTAAATATTGTTGAAATAGACATTTAGTCTGAAAAAGAGAAGTATTAACATCATCTTATTAAAAAAGATTATATATATGTTATATACACAGAGTCAGGCTATAGTTACTACACTCATCTTCATTCTTAACAGTATTATTAACATCATTATCAGAGCTGTTACAGGTGAGTGAGAGATCTGTAAGCATATTTATATTAATATATCAGCTATGATCTCTGAAAGAAAAAAGTAGAATATAATACAGTGAAAGATATAACAGACTATGAGAATTAATATATATAAGACTTAAGTCAGCACTGAGCTGTTATAGCATTAGAAGAATAATATGAAGATAATAGATACTACTGAAAGTATTCTGTATAATACCTGCAATCTCAGAGACAGTAAATAGATTCTCACAGTGATAATCATTGCCTACTTTCAGCTGTAGAACAGAGTTTAAACTGATATATATAATAGAGCTGTTCTGTAGTATCTCTTATACAGACTGATAAAACTGAATAAAAGAATTAATCTTAAGAATGTTAGCAGTTATAATAATATAATAGAAGAATATGAAAAAGTAAATAAATAAACAGTAAACAATATAATATAGATACAATTAAATATACTAGAATATACAATAGAGTCTGTATTATTTAAAATACTTATATCAAACTATAAGTTATAAATTTATATTTATATAAAATAGATATTCTTATCTAACTCACACTCTAATAATTCTTACAGATAATAGAATTTTCTCTATATTTAAAATAATATCAGACTGCTAGTAGTCAGATAACTCAGACATGAATTCTACTTATATTTAATAGATATAAATATCAGAACAGAGTTGTAGTTCTGAATATACTTATAGAAATACTTATAGAAATACTTTTACATCAGCTGTATTATCATTAAACAGCTTATATAGCTCTTGTGAGAGTTCTTTAATAGATAACAGTCTTACAGTATCTCTTATATAGTATATGAAAAATACTGATAGAGTCTGTAATAATCTGTATATATGTTTGTTAATTTAATACTTAGCTCTGTAGATAGAGTAGTAGACATTTATTCAGTTAAAATTAAGTAATTAATAGTGATAAGTATAGAACTCAAAGCTATAGAGAATAGATTAGTAACTATAAGTAATTAAAGAATTAACAGCTAATTCAGAGATAGTTAAGCTGATTCAATTATTAAAAACATCAAGAGACAGTATCTCTGATGAATTTATATATATATAGTCTGTATAAACTGCTGCAGCAGCTGTCAGATGACAGCATTTAATATTACAGATATATTTATAATTGAGAGCTTAGCAGTTATTACAGTTCTTAAATATGTAATTGATAGTATAAAACAGATAAGACAGACAGTCTTTACAGTATATATCACAGTGTGATAGCTTAACTCACTGTGAGTTAAGTACAGAAGCAGCTACATTTCTCAATGATAGATAGAAGATTTGAACTGAATATATCTAACATGCATGATACTGAGCTTGACAGTATATAGAGTATATATGAAATAATGCATTGAATTGAGAATGTTTAAATATGCTGAGAGAATGAGAATTCTCACATGTTAAGCAGCAGTGTATGAAAGAGTATATTAATGAATATACAGATTGTAATGAATGTAGATAAGAGTATAAAGAATGTAAATATAGCAGAGAATATCTGTAAAGAAAAGAATGAAGATTATCTATCAGAGTTGTACAGGCTGCAGAGCCAGCTGTTAATCTCAATTATAAATTTGATGAGATGCACATGATGACATGTGAGATCACATTACAGTGTTTTTTGCACGGAAAAGTTGGTTTTTCTTTAATATATAGAGAGATTGTGCAAGGTCAGGGTCATGATTATGTAATGAGGTCAAGTGGCGCACTTAGCGAGGTCAAGTTTCTGTTTCCTGGCATTAGGTGGAAACGAGCGTTAAGTGGTTGATTATGTTACACTAAATAGGTTAGGTGGCACGTGATTATGGTAGGTACATACCATTGACAAACACTTGAAGCTATACACCTTCAACCCAGGCAGCGAGATCAAGAACTGAGAACAAGTCTGCGGTCTCTGATCCGTTCGCTTTTCATTCCTTTTCAAGGAAACAATTATCGTAAACGCCTTGCCCGCTCCCATGAGCTATCACCGACGTTGCTGAGCAAATGGTTGGCTAGAACACATGGATGAACTAGAAGTGGTTTTTACATAGGTGCCCTCGCTTTTTCCAACGAGGCTTGTTCAGCTTTTAATCCGCTCACTTAAAGCTCCGCCTCTGGAAGCATCAATACCCTTGGATTATAAGATGGACGAAAGCCAGAATGCAGCCACGCCGGGCACGGCACAAGTGGCGGAAGAAGCTCCGACTGGCGAGAAAGATGTGCACCATGTAAAACAACCCATGCCCGAAAGCTCACCATCAACTTCGGTGTCAGATGCGGAATTAGGGCGGTTACGGGAGCTACATGCGGACGTTCGAGATCAAGATGATCTGGAAAGGGATATTGGCCGCCAGGTGCGTTCTATAATTTAACTTGCTCTGTTTCTTGGTGATGGGCATATCAAATGGGAGAATTATTCTTACTTTTGGACAACCACAACCAGGCGGACAGGGTTCTTGTAGAGCAAGCAGATGAAAGAGACCACAAACGACTGGAACGTACAAGGGTAGAGAAATCGTACGTAAACCCACCTTTCGCAACTTGAAAAATTGCGACTAACTATAGGGATCCTTGCTATAGGAAACTAGAATCGCAGATCTTAAGATTACACCAGCGACTCTCCCAACCTGTAGGCACCGCTGCACGTGTTTGCATAACTACAGAAATAGAGAACCTAGAATCGCGGATATCATCCCTCGACGTTGATGTTGAGCAGATCCAGCAACGCATCGATGAGAGGCACCAAGGACTTGAGGAGGCAGACCAGGTGTCTGAGTCCGGAAGACTGCCAAATGAGTCTCGAAGAGATTATCTGATACGGACTGGAAAAATTACACCCTTCTCGAAGATTGGAGGAGGGGCTGATGGGTCCAGTACTGCAACACTAAGGGAAGCGTTGATCGACGCGGAGGATGAGCGAGAGCAGGAATTAGCATTGCGGGAATCTTCGTCACATCTTGAACAGTCCCATCGCCACCTTCTACGTCCAGGATTTGATTACGATGAGTCGAGCGCAGAGAGAGAATCCGCTGATCTCTTGCTTTCGCGGCCACAAAAGCGTCGGAAGACAGGGCCCCATCCAGTGCCAGGGCCCGAGAAAGGAGACAAGGGTGCAGGCGCATCTCATCCATTTTCATCTAGATTATCAACCCCGACGTCTGATGCGGAGTATGTGGACTCTGCAATATTCGTCGCGTCTGGAGAAGAAGGCTCGTCGGACGAGTTGGATTTGGCTTCTATTTCATCTGAGGGGAAATCACGAAAGAGGCGGCCAAAAATAGTGGGAAAGAAGAGCGTCGAGAAGGTTGTGGAAAGTTTCGAAGGGGTGGACGACGGTGATGAGAGGGTATATCGAGCTAGACTGGAAGATTGGGTACATAGGAGGTCAGCAGCGCGGAAACGAGCCCAGAATGAGGGTGATCCTCAAACGGCAGATGCGGCTGATGCTATACGTGGAGCTGGTGAAAGACATAGTCCTTTCGCGGAAGACGAGGAGGAATGGGTTTTACCGCATCCAAAAGTTCCTGACAAAATATTGGATGGTGGTTATTGCGTCCCTGGAGACATATATCCATACCTTTTTGATTACCAGAAAACAGGAGTCCAATGGCTTTGGGAGCTCTACCAACAGAAAGTAGGGGGAATAATCGGTGATGAAATGGGACTTGGTAAAACAATCCAAGTCATTGCTTTCCTGGCTGGGCTTCACCATAGCAGGATCCTGACCAAGCCTGTCATTGTGGTTTGTCCCCCAACCGTGATGAAGCAGTGGGTAAACGAATTCCATCGGTGGTGGGCCCCGTTTCGGGTATCAATTTTACACACTTCAGGGAGTGGTATGGTAAATCTACGAAGGGAGAGCTATGCGGATCCACGACTAGAATCCCAACTATGGGAGCCAGACCAGCCACGCGGACTCACCAAAGAACAGAAGGCTGCGAAACGGATTTTAAAACGTGTCTTGGAGGAGGGCCATGTACTCGTGACTACTTACTCCGGCCTCCAGACGTACTGTTCCTTGCTAATCCCAGTTGACTGGGGCTGCGCTATTCTTGACGAAGGGCACAAGATTCGGAATCCGGATACCGCGATTACGATCCACTGCAAGGAATTGCGCACTGCGCATCGTCTCATTCTGTCCGGAACGCCTATGCAGAATAGCCTAACTGAGCTTTGGTCCCTGTTTGACTTCGTCTTTCCTATGAGATTGGGGACGCTGGTCAATTTCCGAAACCAGTTCGAATTCCCAATTCGTCAAGGTGGATATGCAAATGCATCAAATCTGCAGGTGCAAACTGCGGCAAAATGTGCAGAAACGCTCAAAGATGCCATCAGCCCTTACCTACTTCAGCGGTTTAAAATTGACGTGGCTGCCGACCTTCCTAAGAAAAGTGAACAGGTGCTTTTCTGTAAATTGACGAAAATACAAAGATCAGCGTACGAAGCTTTTTTGGGATCTAATGAGATGTCATCGATACTCAGAGGTCGGAGAGAGGCGCTGTATGGCATTGACATGCTCCGCAAGATTTGCAATCACCCCGACCTCCCAGAACACAAAACGTTGTCTAAAAAATCAAGTTATAACTACGGCAGTGCATCCAAGTCTGGAAAAATGCAAATCGTCAAGTCGCTGTTGGAACTGTGGAGGGATACAGGTCACAAAACTCTCCTTTTCGCTCAGCATCGAATCATGTTGGATATCCTTGAACGGTTCATAAAATCGCTGTCTGGGTTCAAATACCAGAGGATGGATGGAAACACACCGATTAAACTTCGACAAAGCATGGTTGATGAGTTTAACAACAATCCAGATATACATGTTTTCCTACTAACCACCAAAGTTGGTGGTCTCGGAGTGAATTTGACTGGTGCAGATCGGGTCATCATTTACGACCCGGATTGGAATCCTTCGACAGATGTTCAAGCCCGCGAGAGATCTTGGAGGTTAGGCCAAAAACGCGAGGTTACGATATATAGACTTATGACAGCAGGGACCATTGAGGAGAAAATTTACCATCGCCAAATTTTCAAGCAATTTTTGACCAATAAGATTCTGAAGGACCCGAAACAGCGGCAGACGTTCCAGATGAGCGATTTGCATGATTTGTTTACCCTTGGGAACGATGGGCCGACTGAAACGAGTGGGCTATTTAAAGACGCAGAAGTTACGTTTCAAGAACCCAAGGGTGCCCAAACCGCAAGCGCTAGAATATCGCAAAATCCAACAGCCGGAGAAGCTGCCAAGGGTGCAGACCGTGAAGAACAAGAAAAGATCAGCCGCGTCACAGGCGTGTCTTCTCTGGAGCGCTTCCAAGGTCCCCCGGAAACTCCAAGTGCTTCTAAAACGGAGGATAAAACAGCTCCGAACTCGGAGGCGCGGTTGATGGAAGGCATATTTGCCCGATCTGGCGTGCACTCCGCGCTCGAGCATGAGCAAATCATCAATGGAAAACGCATTATAAAAGCAGACCCCAAAATAATCGAGGCCGAGGCTAAGAAGGTAGCAGCTGAAGCGGCCAGGGAGCTTCTCAAGGCAGGCGAACTTGCCAAATCCATCCCGGTTGGCACACCCACCTGGACTGGTCAGTTCGGTGTTGCAGGTAGGCCTGAAAGCACCATGCAGCCACGTGGGACCATTTCGTCTCCACTCTCATCCGGTGGTGGCAGCACCATACGCAGAGTCACAGGCGGCCCATCCTCCACCAGCCTCCTTGCCAATCTCACAAACCGTACAGTGGGAAGTGGTGGGAGCGGCCGAGGTGGCGTCGGCGGTAGTAGTAGCAGCAATGCATCGGGCACTAATACGCCCCGCTCTGGTACCCCAGGAGGGCTTACCGACAGTATTAGCCGCAGCGACAAGCCGCGCGGCAAAGATTTTCTGAAGCTGATCCGTGATTATATCATGGCGCATGGCGGGTCTGTGCACACGCAGAACCTCATTGATCATTTTAATCGTTTCTGTGACACGCCGCGCGCCACGATGGAATTTAAGGAGATGTTGCGGACTATTGCTGTGTTGGAGAAGACTGGGGGAAGGGCAAGGGGGAAGTGGGTACTTCGGCCGGAGTATGCGGGGTGAAAATCATCATTGACGGCTTTTATATACCCACCCTTAATTCTGGCTGTTTGGAACGATCTGTTCATGTTTTGGCATAAGACAAGATGATAATGATAACTATAATAAAAATCGTATGTAATCTGTTTTTGGGAACAGGTAGCTCCATCCATGTGTGATCGAATTGGTTCCTTGGTAGATATCTGTCTTCTTGTGCAACCTTTTGAGTATGGAGAAACCAAGGGACTGACTGCCACGTAAACCATGGAATGAGCCTCAAAACAAAGAAATGCAGTTGACAGCTGTGTACGGAGGGGGTACTGTACGGCACAAATAATAATAGAACCTGACATATTTCTAATCCTTACTCCACCTGCGGCTGACAACAATCGGGCCAGAGGCTGATGCTAAAAATAGCCTCGGTCTAGCCCCATTTAGCGGGCTGTTTCGCCGAACTGTCACGTGGATGGGGCGGGTCTCAGACATTTTCCCTTTTTCGGCCATCGTCCACGACAAACTTCACATCATCGTCGTCAAACTTCAAGTTGTCGTCTTCATCTTTTTTGCCCCTCCTCCTCTTCCTCTTCCACCTCCTCCTCTTCCTCTTCTACCTCCTCCTCTTACCCCTCTTACCCCTCTTACCCTGCCCTCCTCGCTATCTCCTGTCCTCTCGCTATTCGATATCATCGTCTCTCGCTAACCGCGGCGGTTCGCGCTTTGCTTTCTCTGGTTATTGGATATCAAACCATCACATCCCGCTCAGCATCGCTATATCGTTAATAACGCAGCATTGTTTCGCCAAACTTTCGTTTTTGTTGCTCTTTCTAGTTCTCTCTATTAGAACGTTTAGAATAATTCATTATTACCATACCTATCAGCCCTGTTCGTCCGTGGCAGTCGAATCTTTGTCCGTACCATCGACAACACACGGACGTTCGCTTTTAAGCCGGACGCCAGCCAGCCCATTCGCTACCAACCTACCATCTAACTCAAAAGTCTATTTGCTATGACTTGAAAAAGGTGAAATTACTCGGTCATCATCTACTTGGGAGAATATTGTGCTGTACAAGAAAGACGTTGCATTCCCGCCCCCTTTTTTTTTGGTTTATTGCTTGGGATATAAAATCTTGGGTGTTGAAAGCCCGACTGTGCCAACCTTTTTTTACCCTCTCTTTTCTTGTTGGGTCTTGCACTTGTTGGCCTTCAGTGTTCTAGAGAGGGACCGCGAGTCAATATGCGGCCCACCAGCCACATTTTCATTCTTTGTTCGCTACTCCTGCTGGTGTCGTTTGCGAAAGCCTCGTTGGGGGATGGCAAGGTTCATTTAGCACAGCCAATCGCGCTTGCAAGACGGCAAAATAGAGGTGAGCTTTTTATTTCTATTTTCTTGAAAATAAAAGGAGAGGTCTTTTTTTATGTCTCACACTCCTCTAATACCTCACAGAAGACACTACGGCGGATGGACCTTCGAGGACAGAGGATCCCACAATCACTGAAGCCCCGACGGAGACCGGGGACTCAGAAGAAACCGGAAGAAATACCGACGGAAATACCGATACAACTGCTGGAACAAAAGATACGGGTACCAGAACGACAAATCCGAGGCCCACAAGTGTCCCCTTTGATGCCCCCGCAGGCGGTATTAAGCTTATCGAACCAGCCATAACCGATGGACCAACCTACATTAAAATCGGGACGACAGCAACATTCAAATGGAACTACACATCCCTCCTCGTCTCCCCGACCGCCGTCGATGCGGTCGCATACTGTAGCAAAAACGACCATTCATACACCATTTCTGGGAACATGACCGTTGCACCAACCGTAGAGATCGAGTGGGATACGGGTGCCTACAGAACAAGCGACGTGCCGTTACTCACGGAAGACTACACGCTCATGGTGTATGACAATTCTAAAGATCCCTCTACTATCCCTGGGCCAGGTGAATTGGGTTCCCAAAACCAGTTTGTCTTTGGAATGTATTACCCTCAACCATATACTCCACGTCAAGGTATTTTTATTTATTGCTTTTGCCCCCTAAGCTCCCCGGGCCCTGTTCGACCAAGCCCGTTTTCTAGCAGTAGTATGCATTGGCAATTCTAACTGTTTTCCCTTCAGATTTCGTCTGTCCCGGTTGCAACAGTGCTGTCTCAGATATGGAACGACAAGCTCTTAAGTTCATTGTTGGCATGTCCGCAGTCACAGTTCTCTCTTTCACATGGTTCGTTACGGGCGTTGTTGGACTTCTTTAAAGATGCTGCAATACAAAAAAGCAAGAGAGGCAAAAAAAAGGCCTTACTTCCTTATTCCCAGTTTCCTCCTTCTAGAGAGAATCTATTCTTCTTCTCTCACCATATTCTTCTACTTCCAAATTTCCGGATCTCTCTCGTCTCAAATTTAATTTTTCGCAAATTAACCCCACTTTGATATTCGACCTTATTCTCCCATCTAGCATATAGGTACTACCATCATTGTATCTCATCTAGTGACGTCGTCATTTTTCATATTTTCGTTGGTTTTCCTGTTTCCTGGGTTGCCTTTCTCGTTTCTTTTTTCTTTCTCGTTCTACTATGATCTGATTTGTAACAAGCAATAACTTTTCCCACTAAAGTTGTGGTTTATTGCTTTGTTCATTTGTGTCTGTTGGGGGCTTAGGTTTTTTTTTATTTTTTTTGGGTGCAGGGGAAACTTATCGTACATAATTTAATTCGAATGTATATTTTGTGTTCACAGTGTCCCTCAAGGAGTCTTCTTTCTGTGCCTCGTAATATTTCCTTCAATTTTTGTGATGAGAACATGTGTGGAATGATACTGAAATCTTACGTCCAAGGTCCCTAATCCTTTCATAATTTCCAGGTCGTTAAAACAAACTCACAGTAGCCACCCACTCAATTTCTTTTTTATTAGTATTTTATTTCAAATATTTTCCCGTTGTCTCCCCTTTCATAGCACATAAGTAAAAGCATGAAAGAAAACGAAAAGAAAAAAGCAAAAGAAAATGTTCCCAGATAGATCACAGGGATATTTTCTCCCTCTCCTCTTTTACTTCTTCCCTGTTTTAATAACATTCATTCCCATCCGAGTCAAAAGACTTCCAAAAACTCTCAAGCAACATACACTAGCAGCGAAAAGGACAGAAGATGAATGATGATTAGTATCTCATAGACAGGCTATATATAAATGTTCATAATGTAAAGCACAGAGTTGTCATAATTTTCTAAACACACAGAATTGGGAAATATGCAGAAATAAATTTGCCCCGCTTATCTTTGTTTTTGGAGACGCGCAAATAATGTATGTCAGGAGATAGCGGGCGGGGAGTATGATGGTCATTCCAAGCACCAATTCGTTCAAGCCTAAAAATCTTAATTGGGAAGCGAAGGATCCGGAAGAGTAAAGGAAGCCTCCCTCCTCGGAAAAAAAATAAAATAAAAAAATAAAAAAAAAAAAATTCATTTCTATACTTTTGTTTTTGTGGAATAAGTTAAGGGAAATCGTTGTTCATTTCACCACCAAAACGAAAATGGCATGGAGGAAAAGAGAATAGGCCCGGGTCGGATGAATATGTTTCAAGCAACAAGGGAGAGGACTATTGGCAATGTGGGTGGGGGTATTAAGTTCTGAGAATTAATTATCGTTTCCATCATCTTGTTTTAGGGGGCTTCCGGCCAAGAAGGTACGCTTTTCAAGATGAGGGAGGAAATGGAATAACCTTGATACCGAGCCGAGCCAGGCGACGTGGAGTTGGATGGGATATCGTGAATTAGGCCTGCGCCGGATGCGAACCTTCGGTGATGCTGCTAGGTGTGTGGGATGGTTCAGAGGGAGAGAGTAGATGGACGAGGCTTGGTACCCATTGGGTTGGGATGACCATGGCCATGATTTTCTTCAAACCGGTTGAATTCAATTCACTGAAAATGGTGAAGGTATACCAGCGGAATTTTGGTCTCAGAGACAACCTGAATGGTATGCATTCCAGGCGAAGGTCGTTTTATTGTCGGCTGACTCTATTTGAGTTGGTTTTCGGACGGTTGGTAGTTGGGCGTTGATATTCGCTAGCTTGTGGCAATTTAAACACCTTGTCCTTTTAACGTCCGCATAGGAACAGAGCATGTCCTGAATGAGAATGGGAATTTTGTTAGCGTAGATCAATACAGTTGGGGATACAACGGAAATTTAGGCAGGCAAACGCTTATTCACTGAGATCCATATCATGGGGACGTGAAAACACTCACCAGAAGATAGCGGAGGTCCCATTTCCTCTCTCTAGACCTGATGCAATCCAATATTTCCGTCTCCATTTTGGACGTGTTCCCTCGAGGCACTATCATCACCTGCCATTCTCTGGGGCTCTTGCTGTCATAGGACGGACCCTGGAGGACATAGAACTGTCGCGAAAGTTTCTGGATCGCGACGGAGAAGCGGCCATTATTATCAGCCGGCCGTGGGACATTAATGGTTATTGGAATATCTTTCTTCTTGTACTCTTCAACGACATCTTTCCATCCACTTTCACTGGACGCCACTCGGCGTTTTTCCTCCTCCTCTTCTAGCCGATTTTTGCGCTCTTTCTCTCCTTGCTCTTCCCTGTTGAGTGTTTTTAAGATATCATCGTAGTCCCGCTCCCACATCCCCGTCAGGGGCGGATGCTCGCCTCCGCTTTCGGCTAATATCTGGTCTATTCGATCCCAGATCGCCATCATGTCTGGACTCCGCCATTCAGATTTGAAATTTTCCACTTCAGCTACTCCATCACGAGCAGTTTGTGAGAGTTGTTCAAACATCTCTTGGGGTGACTTTGGGATTGGCGTACGTATATCAGGATTAACAATGGGAATCAATGGAGAAAGCAAGCGGTTTGGGACGAGAGTTCGGAGCCCATGAATCTGCATGAACGTTAGCATGAATAACTTTTAGCTATATTCTTCTTTCTATCCACGTCCAGGAAGGGTGATGAGTCACACGTGGCTATTTGCGCCGAAAGACGTGTGATAGTACGTCGATTGAAAATGCCCACAGACCTTTGCTTCCATCTGTTGTAACATTGACAAGGCTGTTACCAGTTTGCTCTCTGAATCCCAATCCTCATTTGACGAAAGTAAAACGCCCTTCTCCTGGCCACTGGAACTGTTGTCAACACCAATAGCAGCAGGCCCGGCGGGAACAGGTGCTGACAAGGAGCTGGGTGGTGCGCCATTACCACCTAAGCCCATGTGCGTATCCATGTCGTTATGATTGAAACTTAAAACGACTTCATGCGACGGTATAGAGGTATATATAGATAGATAGTAAGCAGCCTATCTCCGAATTTTTGAGTAGATGAACACAAAATCCAAAGCTGTCACTTCCTGCGGAGGCGGACCTCCCAGCTAGGCAGGGATATATAGCAAGCAAGTCCACCAAGAGAAAGAGTGTTTATAATAGTCAATCGATTATAGATAGTCTGCGAGATCTTCAAACACCCAGGGGGCAAGAGCGCCGGCTGATAGATGTGATGATCGCTAGAGTTTGACCGCTAGAGGTCAATCCTGCGTTGAAAACGCTATGAATAAAGAGGGCCTGGTAATGCATAAGAAAGGTTTATAGGGAATATTCGCAAATTAAATACAATGAGCCCAGTGGTGGTAAAATAATTCGGCAGCTGTTGACGTATGAGAAGTGTAGTTGGAGCTGCGAGATGAAGAGAGTGGATCGATCATGTGAGGGAAGCTTATTTAAAATGCTAGCTTATTTAGGAATAGTCACTATAGAAAACACATATCACGTGATACATTTTAAGTTCGGGTCCATGCATGGGTCTAGAAGCCTGCTTATTCGGGTTAGAGATGTTTGTGTCTAAAAATAACCGCGCCTTTTTCATAGAATTGCAAGTTTGGCATATATTGACTTTTTTTAAGTTCGCAGCGGGAAGGCCGGCTTGAATGTCATTCATTCTCTGCATGTTCAACTTCATGCGTTCGGGTTTTTTTCCAAACCAAGAATGAGTGCAGGGGTAGGTTCCTAGCTCTGACAAACCAACCTCCCCGTTAGGCCATAGCTTAACGATTGGCCGGAAGGGGTGGAACTGTGGTTACTCTGTAGACAAGAATCAACAGCACTATGTATGTATGGAGAAAGCCTACGGAGAACTAGATAGCTTCCCCATTTCGGAATATTTCCATCCAGAAACAACTTCATCGGGTTCAACTAAAGCAGGCATCATGGAATATATTACAATTTATATAACTTATGCATTTGGCTAGTGCTTACTGCAGAGCTACCCATGTCAGCCAGCCTTGTTCATGTATTTAAATCCTACAGCCTAGTTACAGGGGAACCAACACCCCTCCCCCCCCTGGAGCTGCGGCAACGAAACACTGATTCATAAAGGCAACCCATGGATATGGTTACAAAACGTCAAAGAAAGTGATCTTGTACAGAGACTTTAAAATTTCGGTCAGGAGAGGAAAAAGGACATATTATTAAAACCACAAATGTTGAAAAGGCCTTTTTAACAACCCAAAAATGCAGGCTGATAAACAAAAGAAAATAATATGCCATACAATCCACACTAGTGTGTATTTGAAGATCCTGAGGAAGACGAAAAGACAAAAGACTCCCTGGCACCATTCTCATGCTAAAGCCGCTTATTCCCCCTCACAAACATACTGCAAACAACAAAGCTTCAAGATATCCTCTCACCCAACAATAATAATCTTACCCGCCCCCGGACTACAGTCCGGCGCCAATGCATAAGCAGCCCGTCCATACATTTCTGGCATGGTCCCCAAGCTGGAATTAGCCTGCACCACCGCGAAGACAAGCGGCGGCGCACTGATCGCCAACGTCGCAAGCGCTGACAGAACTAGCGCATCCACCGCCTACATCGGCTCCGAGAGATGTAACGGCGTTTCGTAAAACTCCGGCCGCGACGGCGCCGCCATGGACAAATCGACGAAATAAAACATAACCCCTGTGGCAAAGTAGAGATTGGATGGGGATAGAGCGCGAGAGATCGACCGGATGGGCGCGGCGGTTGGCATCGGCTGTCGAGGCGGTGGTGGCAAGGGGATACCCATGGGTGGCCATGTCGCTCCTGCCGCCGATACCAACATGCTAGAACAGGTTCCTTGCACACCATATTGGAACGTGGCAAGCAGCTTTCTGTAACCGTTGAAGGCCTTTGCGGCCTCGGCGTCTGAGGTGGGTTCCGTCTTCCTGCCGACCTCGAACAGGAGCTTTTCGCTACCCCTAGAGGGTTTGAGGATGGCCCAGGTGTGGCCTATCAGCTCGCCGGCCGGGTCGTGTTCTTCTGTCGTGGTAGGTTCACGGAGGCTGAAGTTAACTTCAAGCTGGTCGCCAGCGTTGAGCATGGTGAGGAAGCGCTGGTAGAGCAACGGTTGCGGGCTGCTGGGACATGTGAGTATGAACTGGTTGGGGAAATCAATGGCGCCCGTGCGATTGGTGAGGATGCGGCCATTGGCATTTTCAATAGCGACAAGGGCTGTGGTGCCCGGGACGAAGGGCATGCTCTCCAAGAGCTTCGCTAGATGGGGCTGGACGGGTTGAGGGTTATATATGGAGTGAGAGGAGAGGAGAGGAGAGGGCCTCTTAATGAGAAGGGTAGGAGTCTAAAGACTTCATTTTCATTGGCAATTGGAGGAAGAGCAAGAGGTCAGATAGACAGTACTGAAAGTGACACAGGTAGCACGGCAACAGAGAAGGAGAAAAAGTGTATTTGTGACCTTCTTTCAACGTAATAAATAAAATCCAAGAATTAATTCTCCGGCGATCAGGACAAAAAGCAAGAGGAGCTCGCTTGAAAATATCATCCAGTCGAAATAGTGATTCCTCGGACCTTGATGGCATCCCTTTCACTCCTTCTATCCACGAGACAGGATATTAGCGCAACAAGCTCATTAACACGCAAATTCATGTACGGAGTATCCAGGCTGAGTTCAAGTACAGGTTCCCGGGCAGAGTTTCCCTGCTGGTGATTGCCGTATTTGTTCTCAGCCCACCAACAAGAAAACGAAGTGATGGAGCATGACTTGAGGTGCAGAGCATTCGTGATCAGGAAGAGAGGATTCGTTCCTAACCCGCTAGATTGGCTCCGTTTTGGAGATTATTTGCTAGGCTGATGGACCCTTCGTAACCGAGCGGCCTCCCTATGGATCCACCCCGGAGAAGGTCAGTTGTTGGACATGTGTGGAGATCTGCCGAAGCCCCCGAACTCTTCTTCCTTCAGGCTTCATTCTCATTGACGTTTCTCTTCTGTTTGGCATGAACCGGGGGCCGGGGGGGAGTCTACCGTGTGCCTGTGACTCGCAGTCAATCAATGCCAGTCATGGAGGTGGTTAACTGTTCTCTGCAGCTGTTGGCGATGCTTCACGCAAGCAAAAGCGTTAGCTATTAGCTGGCCGCCCGAGGACTTTGTTGGCTATCGTATCTCGGAGTACGGTATGTACCTAGGTATCTTGGGCTTATATATTATTATTTACGACGGGGATGGGGAAACGAGCAAGGGAAATAAAACGAAACACACGCTAAAGCAAGAGAGAGCAACAAGCCTTCCGCTGTCACCGAGAGATCGGCCAAGCTAGAAAAAAGATAGAAAAAAGTATAAAAAAAATTGGGAACTCTGGATTAGCAAAGGAGGTTTGCATTGTAGTTACTAAACCTTCTCAGCATGCATGATTCGTGATGAGTAAGAAACGTCTATCCTACTTCACATGTGCTGAGATAGGTGCTGGAACATCGATGACTGGGAATAATTTTAACTCTGCAGCGGATTTCTAACCTAACTTAAAAGCTCTCAATTGAAACATTCACGCACAGGCAATGCCTGCAATTTCTATTTTGAGAAGAGTATCATATCAGAGAGTGCTCCATTTCGGAGACAAACCTCTGGAGAGGGAGAAATCAAGACCTCATTCAAAATCCCAGTCTATCTTTCTACAGCCCTGCCGAAGAAATCAAACAGTGGATCCCTCCATACAAACGGAGTGTAAAATTTATTTTTATTTTTATTTTTATTTTTATTTTTTAAAATAAAAACAAAAAAGGAATCCACAACAATGATGAGTAGTAGTACATAAGCTTTCCGTCCCTTGTCTGCTAAAACAATTTTTTTTATTAAAAAAGATTGCCCTACAGTTTCAATCTCCGCCTATATCACATATTTTATGCTCTTCCCGAAACCCTTTCACCTTTCACCCTCCTCATCCAAAGCCCTCACGCTCATAGGCCCAACGGCTGCGAACGGCATGAGAGCCCAAACGATCATTCAACAGTTACACATCATCCGAGGCTGACATGTCCGAGGCTACTGTGGCCTTTTCTTCCCATTGACAATCTCAAAAAAAAAAAGGAGGGAGTAGAAGCCGCGGAGAAGGGGGGCTTCCATTCGGCTCTCCCAGCGATGAAATGAGCAATCCAAATTTCGCCGATGTCTACCATGGCCCCGTGCTCAATGGATGGAAGGCACGGAGATCTAGACTGTGACCGTCTATATGGTGACAATTTGGTTATAGTTAGGTGCTTGCTGCTGCTGGCCGTCTTGGGTGCGGATGATGATGTGTGGTTCCCGGACTCTGGCGACGTTCCTATGTTTAGCGTGATCGCTAATATCATTTTTCTCATTGTTATCTGGAGCAGTTATATTCTTTTTGTCATTCTCTCTGTAGCATCCAAGCAGCCAAAGCGAAGCCTGGATAACCGCGGAGAGGAATAACACGCCTTGAAAACGCAGGGGATAAGAGGGTAATGTATAAATCGAATCTGACAAAGCCAATTTTGGCCCGGATCACTCAGATCATCTAGCCCATGCCAGGGTAAATATGGGCCTTTGAGGTGTCCTTCATGGAACTTGCGAATCCAATTGATGGACGTCTGTGGTCATGTTAGAAAAATGATATTCGCGGACAAATCAAGGCTGGAAGGGGGAGAAAGGGAAGGAAGGGAAGGAAACTACCAAAGCAGGCAGGATAGTTCCGGTATCCTGTCCAGTGTCCTTCATAGGAGAAATGATAGATTGATACCTCTTGTAGATTCCTAGGGTCGGGTGATTCAAGCCTTACAGAAGAAGTCTGCATCCATCACCAGTCTATCCCTAATCTCCAACAATCAACAATCAAAAAGCCATCCTGTCTTCATCGTCGTCGCCTTTCTCCATTTCCCATTTCCCATCCCCATCAAACTTACCCGACCAAAGGAAAAATTCGACTCAACAGCGCACAGTCAGTAGTTGTACTGGCCAAAATCGTTTGCAACTGATGCTGTTAGGTGCCCCCCTTCACCCCCCATCCTCGATTATTATTTCTCTTCCAATAATTTATTTTAACTTTTACTCACTCATGATGCCGTGGCGTGCGCGGGCAGGCGGGTATTTTCCATGCTATGGTATAGATTTACTATATTCGTGGAATCCCCATGCTGATAAGTACGGCGGGTGTGACGGGGAAGAGGGATCGTCGAAGGGGGAGGGAAGGAAAAAAACAAACGTTTCCAGCTACATAGATAGCTATATGCTGCAGTTTTATGTATGTACCTTACATATATATGTATGGACAATCACTCACACACCACCAAACCGCCCACTGGTAGTAGTAGTGTCGGTGGCAGCCAAATTAACCCCATCCTGGATATCCATCTCCATGTGTCAAAAAACCACTTTAACTACCCCAAGTCCCTCACAAGTAGAAGAAATAGAACCACAATATAATGCTAATGAACGAGTTAGTTATATATATATATATATACAACCCCGTTCAACCTAGCTTGTAACTAACCCCGTCCCCTCAATTCCAACAGCTATATAAAACAGTTCACATAATCATGAATGCAGCATAGTATGTCCATATACTTGGAGAACCTAGCGAAACATCGCGATCCCCTAGATAGGTATGTGGGAGAAATAGACTACACAAGCGTGGAGTTTTTATCATCGAGGTATCATATCAAGACTGCAAAACAAGCACACATGTATACATCCCCCGCGCGTCACGTAGGTTGAAACCTGGCTGTTGAGCAGGGATCATTATTTAAAAGATTAGATACGCCAGAAAAATACCTATATAAGACGTTGGTTACGACAACGTAGGCAAAAAAATAAAAAACCGAAACTAAAGGTTAAGAACGAAGCAAAATATCTGCCCCTCCCGTGCATCCGTGGTGGCCGCAGACATGTTTATTAGTTCCCATCAGTGAGGCTCATCAACATTGGGGCGTATATTCTGTAACTGTTACATTGGTAATGGGGTACGAGGGGGGGGTTTTTTGGGAGGTGTTGAGGTCGTTGTCGCATCCTCTGAACTGCGCTGGCGCCTACCATTAGGAGCGCTCGAGACATGTGCCCGTTCGCGAGGTTCGTTGTCATCATTATCATCACCACCAGTATCTCTCTCGTCTTCGTCACCTTCGTCGTCCGTCATAGCCGGGCTTTCGATACGTTGATTCCTCAAGGCGGACGACAAGCCGGATGCAGTTGACTCTGAGTTAGGAATGCTCGAGCTGCGTCTATCCCCGTCCATGTCATAATCATTGTCGTCTGTAATTGTCCTAAATGCGGTGTCTCTGGAAAAGGATAGCCGTGGGCCGCGGCCTGTATGAGCGCCCGCGGGACATCCTCCTATATCCTGCACCCCTATAGCGTGAGCAACGGCGGCTTCCTCTTCTGGTAACTTTGTGACAATGCTATCAGTGCTTCGTGACTTGTCAAATAATCGGCCGCTCTTCATATCATTCAATCGAAGGACATGGTTGTACCTTTGCCGCGTCGGATTTGCAAGACGTTTCTGTTTCTTTTTCTCGCGCTTTGTTGAGGGGCGGACGACAATAACGGGGATGGGCGATTGTTGGAGACAATATTTAGACACTGAGCCCGGAAGAAGGCCTTGCATTCCACCCAGGCTGCGTCCGCGAGTTCCGACAATGAGCACCGCAGGTTCGTAGATTTGGATCTTAAATACAGTGTCGGGTTAGAAAAAGGACCAGTTGGAAAATACAAAGCGACCACATACCATTCGTTGTATAATCTCCTGCACTTTTCCCGCAGCATATTCCAGTACCAAACTGATCGCTTTCTCATCCGAATTTTTCGCAATGACTTGATCAAGCAGTTTTTGGGCCTCTTGCCTGTATCTTCTTTCTTCCACGCTTGCGTCACTGGCGACCTTCGAATCTTTCTCAACAACTCTTAAACAGACGATTTCATCGCCATCGTCAACGAGTTCGTCAATTAACCATTCAAGTGCGAAATCGGAATAATCATTCTGATCAGTGCCACAGAGGAATGTCCGACTGCGCCGCGTGGGGTGGTAGTCTCTGTGTTTGTAGTTGAGCGTTAATGAGAAATCGGTGGCGTCACGGTTGTCAAATGTGTCGAACGAAACCCCGCGATTATAAGCACTGGCATCGTGAGAAGGTGTTAGCGTAGTATCAGGATGATATTCATCATGGCTGTCAGAGTGGGATGCATTCATATTGCAAATATTATTTGGTGCTTGTAAATGGTGAATGGACCGTCGCACTGGTTGTACTCTGCAGCTGCTTCTGGGGTTTATGACTGGATGACCCTGGACTCCTTGGAGGCAAACCACAGACGCCGAGGCGCAGTGCGCAGGGGCAAGGTGCAAAGTATGCGAATTGGTGGGATGAATAATCACAAAAACTCTCTTCCAGCCACACCGCCAAGCCACGAGGAGAAATCAAAACGTCATTTACGCGGGGAAAATGGAATGATTCCTTTGTGACGAACTACGAACAGACGCTGAAGTGACGAATGGACGAAAACTAACCTTGGTGGGGGAGGAGATGGAAATCTGCCGATGCTGCGGCTGTTCAAAGTTCCCCTTGTGCCATCGGTCCGTTTTTTCGATATTTGAGCCGCAGAGGTCTCGACATTGAACTGGACCGATGGCCGCCGTGGTGAAACGTCGGTCGGCATGGCAGTTGAGCCACTTAAAGTAGAGACACTCGCATCATCTATGTGGGATGGTGCGGTACCATCTGATCCCAAAGCGGACGAACTAGTGTCAGGCCAAATGTTTTTTGTAGGCGTCGACTCGGACATTTGAATATAGGTACCAAACTCCTGAGAAACGGTTTTTCAATGCCCTGTCAATGGGATAGATATAGCCACAGAAAGGTGTAAATCGGGGCGTTTAGTAATGATATATATATATATGGATAGAAACGGGAAAACGGGTGAACAAAAGAAATCCCAAATCCTACAGCCTAACCCAGTCGAAATGCTTCTTTTGGTTTCTTCTCCGATAAGAGATATGCACCATCAGAAGAGATGGGGATTTTTTTTTTTTTATCTTTCGCGCAGAAATAATTCCGGTGGCCAATACTTGATTGGGGGGTTAAGACGAGTATGGATATAAAAGTCTGAGAGAAAAAAATGTCAGCTTAACAGGGCCTCCAGAGTGCAAAGTGACCCAAACGGATTATTCCCAAGCACAATCCAGAATCCCCCTTGTCAACTGCTAGTAAGTCTAGCTGCGTAAACACATCCGGAGCATAGAGAGAGGCAAGAAACTCGAAAAGGGGTGGTGATTGTATATGGATAACTCACCGCTCAGGATAATAGTTTCCGCGTCTGAGCGTCTGAGTCTTGCAGGTATGGTATGACTACAGGATTGGCGGCAAACCTCGGATTTGGACAAAAGGTCAGAGGGTGGGAAAATCAAGATTAGGGCGCACAAGACAGTTTGGGTGTGTCAGGCACCATGAAGCTCCTTTAAGACTTGGAGCAGGATGATTGAGGCACAGGCTGTCATTGTTCAGAGTGATGACCGGTGGGGATATATATTTAATGTACTGTGTGGCAGGCAGATTGTACTAAAGGGACAACTTAAAAACAAATAAAACATAAAAAAATAAAAAGCTGATAGGCAAGGGCGAGGAGGAGGAAGAATGAATAATAGAGAGCGAAGCAGAAACCGAGACGTATCAGCTCTCTTCAGGGAGGTTGGAGGAGGGGATCAACACGAAAGCACCGTGAGCTGTCCAACTGGCACTAGTGCAAAATGGATGGGTTTGATGGAGGTGAAGGTGGAAGGGGAGGGCAAGATAAAAAAAAAACAAGCGAAGATAGACGATAGACGATAGAAGATGGATGGAAGTTGAATGTTGAGGCTGAACCAACCCCCAAAGCCTGCAGCAACAAGTAGCGTAGCCGGGGAGGGGGGACAAACAAACGGCCAGCCACACCTGCCAAGACCTGGGGTTTTCTTCCCCACCCACTCACTGGCAGCCAGGACAGGGCGTAGGTTTGCCAAGATGCCAAGCTACGTGTGTCTACCTTTACCCGTCTTTAGTCAGCCGCCAACCCTGCAGATGCCACACGTCGTCTTAAGCGGAACCTCCGCGACGGAACGAATAATGGGTAATTGGAACAACATTAATAAAGGGATCCCCTGCCCGAAAGACCACTCCTGAACACCCTTAAGACACCCTGACACAATCACACAGACACAGACAGACACACACAGACACACACAGACACACACCGCCTCTCAGAACCAACCCGCGAGTAAAAATGAGAGAATAAGCGGGACGTGGTTATGAGAAGAAGAATGCAGACATGAGCCGCACCTATGTTGCCTACATGTAGTAAATAATGCTGGCAGCAACTTCCAAAATAATTCCCTTTTTTTTTCTTCCCTTTTTTCTTCTCTTTATGAGCTCCCTGCCATATATGTACATGTACATGTACTTGTATCCGCCCGATGTGGTGAAGCGGAGATATCTCGGCGACCAGCGGATCATAAAGTTGACAAGAAAGTACCTAAGTTACTCGCTCTGTAGAAGTGAAATATTCTCCGGCAAGAAGGGCAGTTTGCATCTGTAGCAATTTGAATATAGGCAGGCAGGCAGGCAGTCAGTCAGTCAGTCAGTCAGACAGGCGGTCTAGAATGGTTCCCAAGCAAATCAAACTGAAAAAGAAAAAAGAAAGGCCCCGCCTGATATGACAGCCGGTGGGAGAACTTTCTTGTAACTAACTAATAATTAATATTAATTAATTGGGCGCAGGCCACCTGAGTAGCTATTATTGTATGCACTACATAGATATTACACCTGAACGAGACTTATATTCTACCTCTTATCGATAACACTGTCCAACCCCATCCCATTCTTTATTCTTTTTCTTTCTCCTTTCTAGGTTTGACTTGACTCTCCTGCTATCTCATCCCATTTCACTTTCACAATTGAGCGATTTTGGCTGAAGGCGCTTTGAACTTTGCCCCAGGAGAGGGGAGGGGGATTTGTTCGGTTTCGGGCAAATTCTTCACCTCCTCTCCTGAGTCTCCTCTCGTCCCGTCCTTTATGATCTATCTCGTTGTTCTTTCTTACTGTACGCTGTACATGTACCAGGGTGGATCCCACCCTACAGACCCCGGGGCGGGGCGGGAATTGTTAGAGCAGGATCTTCCCGCCTAGAGCCGGGAGTACCGAGGCCGAAGCTTGGTGGCGACCTTGTCTGGGTAGATTGGAATTTGCGAAAGAAAAAATTGTTGGAAAAGATCGTTAGACGTAAGTGGTGAAAAACACATCGTTTGGATAATTTCGTACTCATCTGGTAAAATATTTCACTTATTTAGATAAAGAGTGTGATCGAGAAAACTAAATCAATTATCCAAAATTGTAGATTTTTTTTTTTTTCAAATATATAGCAATATATAAGATATCAATGTATATGTTGAAGAAATATATAAAAAGGTCAGAAAACCCAGCTCTCAACCAGTCCTAATTCCTAATTCTAAATTCCAAATATCCAAACCACGGTCCGAGGCCAATCTCAAATCCGATCTCCTTGAAACCCCGCCCGTTTCTCTCCGCCTCCTTTCGACCATCGACCGGATTTATACGGTGGGATGGAGAGCGCGGGGAAACACACAGGGGAAAAACGAGAGAGCGGGAAAGAAGGGGAAGGGAGACGTGGTGGAGTAGAATGAGAATGCGAAATGGACGGGAGAATCTGTTGGTTTTGGCTTTAATGCTTTGAAAAGGAGGTGTGGAAAATAGATGTAATATGTGTCTTTGCGGAAATTTGTAGTGTAGTGTAGCGAAGCGGAAGAGGAGAGTGGGTTGTTTGGTTATGCGTTTTATGGTTGAAGCACTGGCTGATGAGAAACGACGAGAAGGGTGGGAGGACAAAGGGGATGTGGTGTTGTGTTAGATAAAAAGGAGATGTTGAAACGCCGCCAAGAGGGGTAACTGATAGTATATCGGGAGAACAAAGAACTTTTTGATATAAGGAAAAAACCCAAAACCCGTCCAAAGTCTCATTTCATCGTCGTCGGCTTGCTCGACGTGTTTACAAAAGAAAAGATATGGCGGTTGATGCAAATGCTCTAAGAAAAAGGCAAAATCAAAAAAGACGTCGCTCAGAATCAGAATCGGAAATCAGTCAGAAGGAGAATCGTAAAGTCGTAAGGCCGATATTCAAGTATTCATGGCTATGGAGGAGATTCTAGATTAATTTAGAAAGCTTCAATCATAGTCCGACCCTCTTGCTGGTGAGGGAGGAAAAACCCGTCCTCGAAAAGCGCTGCCGTTTGTTCTGATGCCGGTGACGACGATAGAGTAGCGAACTTCGGCGGCTCTGATTGTTTTTCTGTAGCGTATAGCTCGGTTGTGACCACGGCTGCCTTCTCGCTAAAGGAGTCGAGTGTGGGCTGTGGAGGTGTGCTGGGCACCGATTCGTCTTCTGACGAAGAGTCGTCGGAATCATCGAGGAGTTCGGGCGGTTGCTGTTGGGAGCGGGAGTGTGTTCGTGTAAGAGCGAGTTCGTCAGAGTCTCCTTCGTCGTCTTCCTCTATAGCTTCTTCTTCGTCTGCGTATCGTAGTATTTCCCGGGTTGTGATTAACGGGGTTGAGGGTATTCGGAACTCCATTTGTAGCTCTTGCTGTTGAGGCTGTTGATAGGATCGGGAGAGTAAGGAGGAAGAGAAAATGTCTTCTTCATCGTAGCCATCTGAGTCGTCGCTATCTGAATCAGAATCAGAAGATAGGTCTTCTGGGTCCCAGTCGTCCTCAGGCTCCTCCACTAGTGCATCAGCCCATTTGATGTGTCTGCGTTGCTGCTGCAGCTCCTCCTGTGATAGCCTTTCCGTAGCACCTTGAACAGAGCGATTAAACCATTTCTCTTGTTCCCTTTCTGCGTCTGCGAGCTCGAGCATGAGAGAATCAAGCATGTTGGCATGGCCTACGAGGATTCGCAGGTCGTGGTCTGGCCGAGAAGCTTCTCTGGAAAGCTTAGCTCTGGCGGTGTGGGCGAGGAAGTATGTCTGGGTGAGGCTCATTTTTCGTTGCTTCTTTGCTGGAGGTGGATGTATTGAGAAAGGAGAGAAGAGAGAGGCGGCGGGACAGGAGGGAAAAGGGGAGGACAGAGTTGACATGGCGAATTCTAGCGGCAGAGAATTGGCTTGTTGTGTGTGTGATAGGAATGTGGTGGTGATGGCAGCGGCAGCACCAGCTGTTGGTTGGGATTTGCTTCACTTTTGAAGGGTTGGCTGCGATGACTCAGTGGTTGCGTGCAAAAAAAGTCTGCCGAACCTTGGAAGTCTGGGTCTGGCCAGGCTCAATGCCGATTGTCCAATTAGAGCCAAGGCGGTGAGAAAGTGCGAGGTAGGTAGGTGGGTGGGTGGCTGCGTCGCGGCGAGTGGTAACTATGGTATTGTGATGATTATTCTTGTTTTTTATCTTTTGTTGTTGTTCTCGTGGAGAAGGGGAAAGCAGGGGGATATAATAAAATAATAATTAATGGACCAACCCCAACTCTGGTAATTGATTCAAATGTAATGATATGAAGCAGGTTTCTTTGGAAGCGAAAACCAAACAAACAATCAACAAAACAGGGAGAATCGGCTATCTTTATGCAGATGGTTGCCTGAGAGTCTGAGCGCTTGGAACTTGGTCCCCAAGCCGCAGTTTATCAATCATCTTCAGAGCTAGTTAGTTGTCCGTACGTACGGCATTAATGCTGCGTAAACACCGGCTGCCGGAGAAAAACATGCACATGCCTTGGATTACTCATTAACGGCCGTATTTGGCTGTGTAATCCATCTGTTACTAATAATGTTGCCTGGGTGTCTGTCTCTAGCGTTTTTTACTCAAGCAATAAAATATAATAACTCTAAACCCGAGTATGCTTGGCTTGACATGGATCCCATCCACGGGAGCTCGCTGTGTCAGCCACTGGAATCCGCTGCTGCCGTGGCCTGGGCTGAGGCCTCGTTGGCGGTGCTCCGGTGTCCGCAGTAATTGATCTGATGGATTATTATTATTATTATTATCTGTCTGCCTGTCAAAAGAGACTCCGGGTAGGTATGGTATGCGAATCATCGACTGTCCGGCGTATATCAGCCACCCCACGAGGCCCTGTTTCAATCCATACTAATACCGGTTACCTGGACAGGAATTAAGTTACGCGTACTCCATGTACTCCGAGCCGAACGGCCGTAACATGTTCGGTACTTGCCAAGGCCTGGAACCCGCATGCGATATGACTTGTCACCGGGCACCTTGCGGAATAATAATAACTACCAGTGTAGTGTAGTGTACGTTACTCTCTGTATTAAATTCTAATTTCAAGCGTATTCGCACTGTTTACTTTTCCGACTCTTATTCACCGCATGTAACTACTCCGCACAACGCATGTCAAAGTCGCCCATAACCTGCCAGGACGACGCCTACTACGACTTATGCAAATTTTGCGGTTCGAACTTCGGTTCGATTCAACAACCACGGACTTCTATCTCCTCTCCCCATCCCTTGGTTGCCCGAATAGTTGATCTGTCAAGGACTGAGTAATCCCATTACTGCGACTTCACACTTCAATTGCGTGATTACTGCTTAATGATTTCCCCTCGTTATTGTTGACTGTTCAAATAACTCCGCTTATGAATAAGATGGCCATTATTCAGCGAAAGTGATGACATATTCCATTTCGCCCTGTGAGGCTGTGACGGAGATAACCATACAGCGTGTGTTCTCATGATGAATAATCAACAAGGACGCAAAAACCAACCCACGCACGCGAAACATGCTCATTTTTCTTCCAATTAATTATCATCACTAAAATAAAAGTAAACGACCCCGCTCTTCTCTAAACATCAGTGCTTCATTTCATATTTCATTCAATCTCTCGAGATCAAAAAAGAGAATCTGTAGCAAGAATCACATTGCTAACCCTTTCCCTTCCCGTGATCGCCGGAGTGGAGTTATGGAGTTATGCACCCCCACCTGGTAAAAAATGCTATCTTTTTTTTGCGCCTTAAATCCTAGGAGGGGATGGGAAGAATAACAAGTAATACTATGACCTAGAAGAATCTACCAACATCTTCGCACATCGACCGCCTTCTCTACATTCCTTAATCATTGATTTTCTTAAAACCCCTGTTCAAGCGCGTATATGAAAACAAAACCCCCCCCCCTCATCTCGGATCTCGGAGATCACTTCGCGGATGAATTGACAGCAAAATGACATAACTTAGTTAATAACCTTGCTGCATAATTGAGTAATCTATGCAGGCGCAATCTCCCCGCCTAACTCAACTTGGGGTGGCCGCTTAACGTCATCCACTTATCCCTCGTTCGGCAGTCAACGACCGAACAATCTTCTTCTCCCTTCCAAAAGGGAAAAATTGTTAAGGATATAGATGCTATATTGTACCTTGAACGTTGTTATAAGGAGACGCTAAAAACATCAGTAATCGACTACTCAATTCCTCAATTGATTTGATGGATGGATAAATTATTCGGCGAGTCGAAACACACCCACCCTGGTTATGGAAGAAAATGCTGTGCAGGGTCTAATCCAAGATCATTCTCCTGTTTCTATCAATAGCACACACAGATATGTATATATGCATTCAAAACACAGCTATAAGACGGGGGACGGCAACGAAAAACATACAAAAAAGGGTTTCGCGAATGCAGACCCGATTCCTCAAACTGTTTAAAACCTTTTATTTTTTCGTTTTCGAAACGGACCCCCGGGCGGCTGTGAGAAAATTTGAGGTGAGTTCGGGGTTAACGTTACTCAGCCACCGAAGAACGTGGGCCGCGGAACAGGAATCATTAGGTATCTTGCAAGAAGATCAGGTGTTGAAGCGAGGACAGCAAAGCGAACGGAATGAACATGAACTGATGGACTGACCTGAATAGACAATGCCAATTATTTTATGTTATTTTTACCATTATTATTATTATTATTATTATCATTACTTTTCTTTCTCTGAATGGCTCTTGTTGGGTTAAAGGTTTGATGCTTCTCCAGGTGTTTGATTACCTTACAGCATCAAATGAGTATGTATACATATCTATAGTATGTATATGAGTAGGAGGACTCAGAAATGCAATGAATTGCGTTGAATCATTTCCGCACATGGCAAAAAAATGAGGCATCAATTGAGAGAACAGGAACTAGTTTGTTGTGTAACAATGACTGGAATATTCACAACGGGCGGAACTGAGCTTCCGCGCATCAGCGAGAGAGAGTGGAATCGCTAGCCTCCAGGCCATGATTTTCTCTGTTCTTGAACGTGGAATAACACAACAATAAAACACAAAACATGTTGTATATTTCCTCCGAGGGTTGTTTTGAGTGGGACAAAAATTACAAACACGAAAAAATTCCGCTGCCTAAAATTTCTTCAGAATGGGGGCTTTTTTCCACGTGGCAGAAAGCTTTGCCCTCTTCTCTCTCTCTCTCTTTTTTTTTGGGGGGGGAGGAGGAGGAGGAAGAAAAACGTGGCCCTTGCATTATTTATTGCCTTTCTCGGAACCTTGAAAGCTGCCCAGCCCACACCTATTTCCTACTCAGGAAATAAATATCCAGCCCTATAGCGTAGGTTTGGTTCAAACTTAGAAGAAGAGTCGTATTCGCGAGCAGGGTAACCTCCCAACCTAGTTACTGCGTACTCATAAAGAGATCTGTCACACCGCCATCGCAATGGATCATTCCTTCGGTCTCGAAAGGGCCCTCGCTAGATTAAGCGGTGAAAAATCCTAAGAATAGTGGTGTGTTGAGTAAGTTAGCAGTCAGCTGTGGCAAGTTGCCTTTTGAAGAATCTCACTTTCAAGGATGGGCAGTGGTTAAACTTTGAAATGTTAATCATCCGTTTATTCTAACAGATATCAATGCTATCATACTTTCATTTCTGATGAATATTAGTTCATTTACTTTAATAACTTTTTGATATTGGATTTCTGGATCTGAATCAAGAGATGTGGTGGTATCAATGGAAATAAACTGCTGTACCTCCCTCCCTTCAAGTCAGGAAGAGATGTGTTCAACCCAGATGGTCTATGAACAAACAACTACGAGAATAAGAATGCGTACAGCATCTCCGGCGAAGTTGCACACCAATGGAATCAGGTGGTATACAAGTACTAGCTATGAGAGGATTTCACAAAACCATTAGCTTCTGAACAGTACTGTAATATAGAGACTATGTCAAATCAAAGATCATTACGGAGTACATACATAGAAGAAGGATTTCCGATTTTGAATATTTTCAGCCTCTTCTTCAAGAACCTCCGAAGCTAACTTGTGATTGGTACAGCGCATTGCTGGACACGTACACCCCCTTCACTGAGGCTGAAAACACACAAATTCAGGGGAAATGAGATGGGCTACTTCATAGCAATAAAAATTGCCCCAAGGGAAGATTAATGGATTTTCAACATCAAAATAATAATTAGCGATGTATGTTTCATCCAAGGTGTTTATTCCAGCTCGCTAGCCTATTTATTGTGTTGCCGACTGGCAGCCAATCAACCACGGCCACTCGACCATGAATGACACCTCGGGAAATCCTTTCGAAACCCGCCAATCATGCGCCGGTATTCCGCATACCTTCTGGTTCCAGGCACCAACTTTTGTGTTTTCAATAGCAGAGAACAGTAGCAATTTTTCATCTCTTGTATAATGTAAGTTAATGTATGGATGTAAATCAAAAGTAAAATCGTGGGAGGAACAAGAGGGGCATGCCTGCCAGTGAAGTGTATTGCTTGCAAATGTTCACAGAATGCCGCATGCATAAATGAAATGGTAAAGCAAAACAGGTTTCATGATTGAGAAGAGTGAAGGATTTCCCACCATGTTTCAGAAGTGCGGGTGTTATTATGGTTGGGCAGCTTCCATGCTGTTGTTAAACAATATTAATGAGGGGATGAAAGGTCTCTCTGCCATTCTCTTCTCTCTTTTTGTCAGACGCATAGCTTTATTTTCTATCAAGAATCTTGGATTTTTTCCCTTTTTCTCTTTTCTCTCCTCTTGAATCAAAAGGCGAAAAACTCGGGGAACACCCCTTCTCCTTCAACAGGAAATATCTTTTCATGATCTCAACCCGTAATTGTTTCCTTGTCTCACCTTCTCTTTCATCCATCATCCGCAGATTACCCCCAACCCTCGCTCATGAGTCACTGCACCGACTCAAACCCACCGCGATTTTTTCCTTTCAAGTTCCTGGCTTGGTCATGTATTGTATTCAACACAACAACGCCCAAGCCGAATCCGCCCAACTCCTGTGTTGTGGGTTCCATTTTGCCTCCTCCCCTTGCGGACCCCACCTCACCAAAGAGAGGTTGAGTTGGAGTCTAGACTTTCAGAGCAGAGTGGCAGAAAATTGGCAGAAAATAATCTCAACAACTTGTCATCGACTCTGCAGGATTTTCAGCTGCGTGTTAGTGTTAGGGCCCTGGGCCCTTGAGCCCCTGAAGCACCTAACTATACCATGCGACTTTTTTGCCTTGATCCATAACTACTTATTGAAGAGGCAATGCTGAATAACTAAATATCTCTCCGTTCAATGGTTAAACCCTTCTCGTGAAAATCCAGGGGCCGTTTGCATCGCGCATTACTGATTCATCGTCATTCATCCCCTTCAGCTCCAAGAAATTCTTTTTAATAAAACAAACGCTTCAACATGGGTAGGACTGGGCTGTGATCTCCTAGCTATATAAGTTACACCTTTAGCGCCGATTTCTGAGTCAGAAAGCGGTAGAAAAAACCATCTAGACAGGGCAAGACATTAGGAATAGTAGCAGATGTCTTTGGTTTTGTGAGAGTGATCGACTTAATGTTATTTATACTTTATATTTACGCTTCTCTGTGGTAGCATATTCCTATCTGGCCAAGTGTTTTTTTTTTCTTTTTTTTTCTTTTTTTTTTCTCCCTGGTCACACGGCGTGATGGCGATTGCCTTGTGGATCTCGCGTTCTGCCCGCATTTTCAGCTCACTTACTGGAGCCCAGCTAGAAGCTTGGGATGCGAAACGTGAAAGCGAAGAGCTCACCACAAGTTCACAACACAACTGCGGCGGGAAGCTCCAGCAATCCTTGAGCTCGCTGGATTGATTGAGGGCGTGATGAGACCATTATCTTATCTGATCTGGTCTTCTCGGCACCGGCCTCGGGTGGATTCTTGCTCCGGGTCGCTTGGGAGCTAGAAGGACAGGTGTTTGTGCATCAATGATACTTGTTTCAGCAGAGGTATCAACTGCTAACATGATAACTGCATCAGTTGACCAGTCTTGCACCCGTCATGTCACAGGAAAAGCATGTGGAGTGTACAAGATTGTTGTCTACGTTGTGCAGGGATCGGTGTTGCGAAAAGGAGATGTGTTTATGCTGCTGCCTGAGAAGAGGGGACAGAGGCTAAATAATTTAATACGGCTGAATCAAACCTGGGGCAGAATTTCTCGCATCCATCTCGCTATCATTCTATTCTGAAAATCCTTCCTCAGACGCTGATGTTTCCGAGGGAATAAAAATGGGAATAACAATTATGACAATAATCCGGTACTCATAATTTCCAGGTGATTCGAAATTTTGCACGAAAAACCTCGGATTCGGATATAAAAAAAAACCCGGAGATTAGCAACCTTAACACTTGTCTCGCAATTATTGTTATTCTTATTCTGCTGACCCGGCAATAATAAGAAAGTGGAAAGCCAGTCGGAGGGTATGAAAACTGTCATATCCGGCATCGGTTGCCGGACAGTCGTCGTTCCGCTATCCCGTCCACATTTTCCTTTCTTTCCCATTGTTCTGGCAGAAACGGGAAGATCGGAAGATTCGGGACGCGAGCAGAATTGAGCACAACATCGCTTCAAATTAGATTGTTTTGAAAAAAGGATGGATGGATGGCTTTTATAATCCATAAAAACAAAATAAAGAAAAAATTCCATGAGCTTGAGTATCCATCAGGATTCTATCCCCCATTGTTGTAAATTTTCATTGCTAATTTTGTTATTTATTTATTTTGTTGTATCAACGATAGAGAATCATTTTTATGCAGTCTTCTCCTCGGAGTCTCAACACTGCGCAGCACCTTGAACATATTATTGCCATGCAAAAGGAGCACTCCTACCTATCCAGTCCAGTCAGCCAACAGCTGCATCGGAAACATGACGCTGGTTCTGAAATTGGGGAATGGAAGCAAAAAAAAACCATTTCCGTCGCTTCTGAATAACCTTACACCGTCTGTGGTCTCAAGATGACGTAATGACATGCCTTTTCAATTCAAGTCGAAATAGAAGGTTTATGAATAACAATACCCCATATGTCAATTGTTTTCTCTAGAGGGGTTGAGTGGATATGTTCAAGATGCTTCTGGATGGGATTTTATTCCTTCTATGTTCGACTATGTTCGATCCCCGGGTCATTCTTCTCGTGTGCGCGCGTGGGAGATAATCAGGGGAAGAGAGAGAAAGCGAAGAAGAACAGGAGCCAAGTCATCGATAGGACGAATCAAAGTTGCACGATATGTATCTGTCAGGCCTTTCTTTTCCATCCTGTATTGATGACGGGAGATCGTGCAAAGAGGGCAGGGGAAGCATGATGTTGGAAATAATGAGAGATGTTCTATGTCTTCCCCATTTTTGATTTTCTTTTTGATACATATGTGCAGAGTGAATGGACGTTGTTTCCTGTAAAGTGAATTGGTGAATGAATGAGTGAGGAAGGTCATATTTTCCAGCACAGACACAGACATCTGAAATATAAATTGGATGCAAATACCTAACTTGTTTGTTAGATAATATATGTGCTATACAGTAGTAGTGTGTATAACAAAACATGCATACATTCACAGATCTGAACCACCTAAAAAACAAAATGATATTCCCAACTCTCACTATGTCACAGTTACTCCCGCAATCCATTCTAAATATCGCTCCCTTCAAATTTTTGAAGCCCAGAAGTCCAAGCCAGGCACCTACTCCAGGGAAACAATCCCAATCATCCCAATCGCAACGCGAAACCCGCCCCCGCCTCAGACCCGTTCCCATCACCACCGCCTGCTCCAAAGACATTCGCAAAATCCAACCGAGGCGCCTCCTCCCCTCTCTTCGGCGCCTCCGGCGTCTCCCGCCTCCGTCTCTTTTCCATACCCGCCCTTAGACGGAAACGTGGGGAACATCTCTTTCGCTTTGGGCTTGGGATCTTCGCCGAAGTACGGGTGTGAGAGGCATGTTGCAGCGTCCGGGCGGGAAGCCGGATTGAGCACGAGAAGGTGAGAGAGGAGGGTTAGGCCCGGCAGTGGTGAGGTAGGGGAATTTCGAGCGGGGGAGGAGGGGAATGCTGGCGTCTGAGGTTGTGGTGGGTGGAGCACCACTGGTGGGGAGACGGAGGGATTTGGCGTTGGGCAGGGAACGGAAGGAGGGCCAGGTTTGGGTTGTCGGCGGTCCCGTGAGGGCGAAGATCTGTATGGTTTGAGCGTTAACAGCGGTGGTTTCAACATGTGATAGATGAGATGGAGCTTTGTAGGAGAGGTCGGTCGTACCTTGGATAGTTGGTCTACTTCATTCTTCCCTTGGAATAACGGCTCTTTCGTCAAAAGCTCACCGAATATACATCCTATACTCCACATGTCGATCTCCGGTCCGTATTTATCTGCTCCAAGTAGAAGCTCCGGAGAGCGATACCATAAGGTGACCACTAGCTGGGTCAATTTTGGTGGCGGGTCACCGTAATATCTCGCCATTCCGAAGTCCGCAAGTTTGATTTCCCCTCGATTATTCATCAGTAAATTTGATGTCTTCAAATCGCGGTGGATAATCCAATGCGAGTGTAAGAATTCCGTTGCGGAAATGATCTGTAGAAGTAACGTCTTCGTCTCTGATGGTAGGAACGGCTCGCGCATATCCTCGAGGAGCGTCTTGAGGTCATGTTCGACGAAATCCATGACGAGGTAGACGCTATAAGGGGAAGGGAAGTACATGAGGAGACGAGCTGGTTAATGATTTCCGGTATCCGGGCTTTTCAGAAGAACTTGCATATAAATAAACGCGCGGACTTACTCATCCATGTCATTGCCCATCACAACTTCGCGTAGATGGACAACATTTGTATGCCTGGACTCCAGCAGGGTCTGGATCTCTCGCAGTCCAGTGATTGGAAAACCGTCGTTGCAGTGTTCCATCTTCAGTCGCTTCAGCGCGACAATCTCGCCAGTTGCCAGCTCCTTCGCCCTCGATACCAGACCATACGACCCTTCTTCGATGCGATTTAGCCGTTCGAAATTGTCCACATGCCTGCACGGTCCCCATTCTGGGGCAGGAAATCGTAGCAGGCGAATAGGTTTCTGATCAACAGTAATTCCGGGCTGTGATTCTGGTTCATTCGACAACCTGCGCCGCTTGGTTGGCCTCCCTGCATCGCCATTCATGCCTTCCTCTAGAGCTTGCAAAGAGCCATTTGCCCTCTGGTTCACATGTTTTTGTGCAAGCAGTTTCTGAGCCTCCGCTTGTTGGCGCTGTTTCTCTGCCTTTATCCGTTTCCGCTCCTCCTTTTCTCGTCTTTTCTGCGCAAGAAGAGCCTCTGTTTCGGCATCATCCTCTGCCCATCTTGATTTCGGCGCGGTCGACATTGTGTGGCCCGATGGCAATGTGAGGATTAGTCTTAACTATCTATCTTGTGTTCTGTGTTGTGGATGGAACTGGATTATCTCAGCATCCTCAGCCTAGTTATTGATTGGAGTGCCAACCTTTGACTCACTTTTCTGAACATCAAATTGAACTTTATCACTCTGAAATACACATGTATTATAATCTAGTGAGGAAAATCCTCTATAAAATATATAAAACATGTAATTGTAATCACTGAAATAATTATCAACACTTTTTTTATTTACCTAGTCAATATTAGTTTAATCTATTAACTATTAATTTCTTTAAAAATATCTTGGAGGATAACGCTGTAATCTAAGGTGTGAGACTACCTAGGTAACGTAATCAACCACCTAACGCTCGTTTCCACCTAACGCTCGCCTTTGTAAATCAATTACAATCCACTTTAAATGTTAATATCTCAATAAATATTCATTATTTTAATTTTTTAATTTGTAATCTATAAATATCAAGACTTATAGTATAATATAATTTAAAATTATTATAATACAGTTAAAATTGATTAAAATATAGATTCAATTAGAAAATAAAATACAGTATAATAAAATATATAATATTTTATTATAAATTAAGAAATATGTATTATATATTATTGAAAATAATAATTCTTATATAAATATATTATAATTTAATAAATATTAAATTATTTTATATAAGAATTCTATATTTTAATTTTTAAGAATTTTTTTAATTTTTTATTATAATATTTTTTATAAATTACAAGTAAAATATTGAAAACTCTTGAAATTTTAAATTTTGAAAAATAATTTATTAAATATAAATATATTTAAATAATTTAATATAATAATTTATTTAAATTACAATTTTAAAGTATAAATAATACACAGTTATTACAAAAATAATATTTTAAAATATAAGATTTTATATAAAAATTTAAATAAATCAATAATAAATAAGAATTTTAAGATAAAATTTTATATTTTATTAAAAATATATATAATCTATAAGATATTTAATTTTTATATGAAAATAATTTATATTTATAAATATATTTATAAATATAGACTGTGTATTTTATTTTAAAATAGTATTTTAAAAAGCTTAATAAATTAATAATTATATGTTATTTTCTCATAGAAATTTAATATAATATAATATATATCTATGAATTATTGTTCTGTTTTTTAGAGTAGTTTTAAATAAATATTCATTGAGATATGAATATTTGAAGTTGATTGTAATTGATTTACAAAGGCGAGTGTTAGGTGGAAACGAGCGTTAGGTGGTTGATTACGTTATATAAGATAGGTCGCACGTGATTAGAGTAGGTGTACTCCGTACCTAGGTATTAATCTGTAGCAGCGTCCGCCTCAGTGACGTTGCCATAGCGATCACTCCGCCTACACGTGATCTCATATGTAATATAAATATAGCTAGCTCTTCTCACATGAATACAACAGATTAATTATCCCACAGGTTATAGCTCAGATAGCATGTTTTTTTACAAAGAATCACATTATTTTTATTTTTATTTTTACTTTTATTTAAAAACATCTATGTAAGTATTGAATGTATTCATTCTGAATAGAAGAATTCTTTTATTACATTTACTTTACATGTTTTAAGTGTATCTGCTTAGTTAGTAATTGAAATAGCAGAACTCTATAGTATAATATATTTATTATCAATTTCTCTCTTCAATTCTTCTTTAACTGATGAGTAGTTTATTTATATTACAGAGTGATAGAAGAAGAACTTTATATTTATATTCAGTGATGAGCTGCATCTGATTATATAGACTATTTTATTACACTTTATAGATTTCTGCTGAAAGCTTCAATTCTCAGTCACTGATTCTCAGCTGAGAAACTTACAGAGTTTCTATTCTCTCACTCTAAAGCTTCATCTTATACATATATAAATATTTACTTTAATTACTGATTCTCATACTTTCTCTTTTATTTTTCTTCTTTAATATTTTTTACTTTTATTATATAAGATCTATATTTTAATACTGATCTATTTAGTGTAGATCTCTTATACTTGAAAAACATTCATTATCTTCTCATTAGAAATGATTATTCATTGAGAAGATATTTAAACAATACATAATAATATGTAAGAAATAGATAAATAAACAATTAGTTAAGTAAATACTGAGTTTCTAGATAGAAGCTTACTTATCAGTTACTCTGACTCTGTAATAAGATTTTATAAAGAGAATATCAGTGAAAGATCTGAAATCTCTGACATCTTAGATATATGAGATTAGACTGACCGTGTGACTGTGTCTGAGACCAGGACTAGATTTTTTAATAGTCTCATTATCAATTCAACTGATCCCATTACACAGTTTTAACATTAGATAGTAGTCTCATACTGTCTCAGTGAGACTTACTGTCTACTCTTGTCACATTTTCCAAATAAGACCATGATTTTCACTTCTCAATTTAAATTATTTTTATTGCTTTAAATGACTTTAAATCTCATTTGAGTGTTACCAAAAAGTGTTACTTTTTAAAAAATTAAAAATAGTCTAAAAAAAACCTTAAAATGTCTAAAAATAGTAACTTTATGCCAAGAATGAAACTAAATGAAATCAAATGAGATCACTTTCTCATTTTTTTCAAGTCATGATTTCATTTTAAGATCTGATATATAGTCACTTTGCATGTTTTTTTGATGACTAGTCCCAGTGGGATTCACGCCAAGAAATGTATGAGATCAGATCAAATGAGATCAAATGTGAAATTCATAATTTCAGCGGCCAGTCTATATAAGATATTTATATAAATACACTTCTTTCAAAGAACTCTCAGATGCAGATATTATATATCAGATGAATAATATAACTATATCTATTAATAATATAAGAGAACTCTCAAACGCGAGTATAGACACAGTGTTACAGTGACTTTAAACAATGTTAAAATTACAACAATAATAGATAGCTGATATACATGTAAATTAATAACATTAATACAAGGAAATTCAACAATTAACTTAATAAGAAATCTCTGTATAGACAATTTCAACACTGACTGAATCAGATATAAATATATAAGCACTGAAGAAATGTCTAGACACTTCTGTATATTTTAATACTTCTGATCTCACTCTTTACTTATCATGAAGATTGATCATACTTATGAAACTAAGTGTAAATAAAGATGTCATTGATTTATTAACTAATCAAGATTGATATATCAATGATTGATTGAAGAATTATATACAACAGAGATTCTATTTATGAATGAAGATATATGAATCAGTGTTACATATATCTGACAATGTTATCAGATATCTTGATATTCTGTTCAGAGACACTGCTATGCAGCAGAAGATATTAAATTGATTACAGAGTATCTGACAGAGAAATACTTCTCTCACAATATTTATCTCTGACTTTGACATCAAGATTCTAGAAGCAGACAGTTAATCTTGAGAGAATTAAATGAAGATTAACATGCTTAAGAAGATGCTAACTTTTGAACTCTTATAAGTTCTTATAAGTGTAGATGAAGATCTGACTTATAAAGACTTCTGTATACAACTCTGAACATTGAATAACTGTCTTATCAAGCTTAAAAGTATATAGAATAATAGCAGAAGATATTACACTTATACATCTGTATCAAAGAATAATAATGCAGATGTTATGAATTGAGTAGACTTGAATATCTATATATAAACAAGAGTCTCTGCTGTTTGAATAGTCTTCTGAGTTTCTGAGATCAATTCTGAAGAAGCTATCAATCAATGTTAATAAGAAGTATGCATTAATTATAACTGATCAGAATATATTACTTTCAACTGCTGATCAGTCTATATATCTTCTTATTCAAAAGAAAGATTAATACTGATAGTTCATGTCAATTATATTATATAAGAGAAGAATTCAGAAGATAACTATAAGAATATCTTAATAAAATAGAGAAAAGATTAGCTTTTGCTCAAACTCATAAGCAGAAGCTTGAAGAGATTGAATAATAATAATTTAAAGAGAAAATAATAATGAATGCAATTCTTATATCTACTGTGATAGATAACATGTATGTGATTCAAAGATTGCTTGAGCCAGCGTACGATTACAGGCGTACGCCGGCTTCTTATATACTGTACGCTAAATTAATTGGTGGTCGCTATGGCCCCTTTACATTTATAAGCAAGTTTGGAAGCAGCTGTGTTATTATCCGGCAGTCATACATTCTTCTGAACTACATCCTCCCTCATCAGATTCAGTTACGCTCATGTGATCATGACATACACTCTAGCTTCATGCGGATTAGCGCGTCACTAGTGTTCATAATCATGTGACCTATTTCTGATTCAGCTAGCATTCTGTGTACACTCTTACAAAGAAACTTTCACTATATTACATCACTTATTCACTAACTTTTCTCATTCTTCAATTATCTTCTTCATCATCATCATCATTGAATATCATCATCTCATTCAAGATTTCTATCTCTTCTTCTGTTCAATACTTTCTATCTGTTTATCTATCACATTGTACATGTTTCTGACAATGACTTCTCATTTTCACAACAAGTGTCATTGTAGTACTCATACTGAGCAGTTTATTAGTAGTAAGTATAACATATTGTAGAATGTGACTGAGACTTGTTTATCTTCTAACAATTATCAGAATATACTATCATGAATGACACATCTTCTTCATCTCTCTGTATATCTCTGATTCTCTTTTTTTTTTCAGCAGGCATCTGATCATGTTTTTCTGATTATATTTTCTAATTGTTTTGCATAGCTGCAGATACTGATATATTTATTTTAATTCACATAGAATCTTCACATGTTGACAGATCTGCATTCACTGATGATTGTGATTTCAATGTTGAATTATTGATTGAGAACTTGAAGAATGTGATAATGAAGAAATTGCTTATATTATATGTGACTAAGTCTTCTGTGTTCTTCTCTGCTCTCTCTGTTTCTTTCTCTGCCACTTTCTCTTAATCTTCTACACCTGCTTCTGTGTCTGATTCTCTCACTTCTGCTATCTCTGTTTCTGTGACTTTCACTTCTACTACTTCTGCTCCTTCTGATTCTGCTGTCTCTGCTTTCATTACTAGCTCTCCCTGTTTCAAGAAGATGTTGTATAGACTTAATAAACTATGTTTCTCAGCATGAATACTCTCACTCTTCTTATCAATTCCTAGAACAATTTATTGTATGAAGACTGTATATAATATAACTATCTGAAGCTTGATCACAGACACTGATTATTATATTCATTTTAAATATTTATAATGAAGTAATTGTTCATTTATACTGAAGAATCATTTCTTCTCTCAACAGTGTTAAGATTGTAAGTCTTTCTTTTTTTCTCTTCTCTTTCTGACACTGATTTTTCTGTTCTTAGGAGAAATTATTATGAGTTTTATTATACACAAAGTCATGATATTCACAGATATCAAGAAACTTTTTATAACTGTTAAATTTAATATTGTGAGTACATCTGCTCTAATAAATACTTTTGAAATGATCAATCTGTATCAGCCTATTCTCTAGCATTTGTTGTCTGACTTTGTAATGCAGGTGAAGAATATCTGTGTTTTCAGAAACAGAAACACAGATATTATACTCTTTTACACTCATGAGTGTGAGACTTGTACATCTTGTCTGAGATATCATTGTGAAAATGAGCTGTTCACACACTGTATTCTGCTTTCTGTATTTTCTCATGTCTCTCTCTCTCTTTCTGAGAAGCCTCATGTGTGTTATAATTGTACATACAATTCTAAGATTAGCAGATGTTTATTCAGTAATTATTATCTCTGCTTTTACAGTTTTATATACTAATAATAGTTCTTAGTTGCTCTGGTGCTAGAGGTTATTTTAATCAAAGATGATAACACTGCTAAGACTATTCTCTCTCATCTTCAAGCTTCTTTCATCACTTTCTCTTCCTTCTCTGTGAGAAAGATGATGTGCACATCAGATTATAAGCATTCAGTCTCAGATAACTCTCACTGTCATTCATTCAGTTCTGTATCTTCTTCTTCTTCTGTTTCTTCTGTCTCTATCTTCTCTATTCTGACTTCTGATTCTGCAGGTTCTGTGCTCTTCTTCAATTTTTCTACATGTACATGTACACATTTCTATATTAGCATTCCAGCCAATCTTGCAATAAATGACATTAATGTCATACACAGAGTGATAGAGAAATCAGAGACATGTACAGTGTTATTACAAGAGTGACTTGTAACTCTTAAATTTCTTACAGATCTCAAGTTTTGAGATTTCCTTTGTTTTTAGTGTTTTTTAAGTAATGTGATGTTGGAAATAGATTAAATGTGTGATGTATAAAAATGAATGAGATGTATATGATAATATTTGTCTTTTACAGCTGACTCTTATAGTTAATGATCAATTCATTTCTCTTTTCTTATACTTTTTCTTTGTCTACTAGTCACTACTCTTATACAATCTCTATATAATACAGTGTTTAATGACTAGGTTCAGCAGCTTTCATCTTTTGTGATTCTGTCTCATGTATTATACTGTCTCTCTTCACCTGCTCAGATCACTACAGTGAATAACTTATTAAAACTAATCTCACCTGACCTCTGAGTATTCTCAGAGATTGAGATGACTTAGTCTCATGTATTCATGAATGTTTCAGATGATTCATTCTCTATTGTCTTCACAATTGAACTGGTGTAAACAGTTAAATTCAACTCTGAATTTCTTTTTCTTCTGTGATCTGACTCACATGCAAGTCTGTCACTTTGAGACTGCTCTTTGCTACATTATGCTCACTATCTGCAGCATGTTATCATACAATCAGCTACAGTCTTATCACTTATTAAAGTGTGATATTCATCTGATTTCTTCATTTATTTTCATTCTTTTCTTATAATTATGAAAAGATTGAAATAAGTGAGATCATCTGATTTATAAGCATCTATAATTTCTCTTACTTTGTGAGACTTTTTAATTATAAGTCTCTTCTTTTTCAACACTGATAATAGTGCTGTAGATAATTATAATTCACTCAGATCTTACATCTTTACTTTCATAAGTTATGAATTATTTATTAAGTTGTGTAAGATCTGTTCCTCTGATTCCTTCAATACATAAGTTTTCAGAGAATGTGATTTGAGTATTTTATAGAGCTTAAATCACCTAGATTGAAACTTCTCAGAACTCTCATTATGTATGAGAACTTACATTTTCATCTTGAGACTTGATTTCTTAACTAGTGAGTCTCATATTCTTTTCAATTGAATTGCTCAGTTCAGAAGTAACTTGTTAGCTTTTGCATGTGTGTGACTGATCTCTTTCAATCTTGATTCTGTGTCTGTGACTGTTGCATCTGCAACAGCTGTTTCTGCTGCATCTGCAACTGATGCATCTGCAACCAGTGTGTTCACAACTGCTGTTCTCTTCCTCACCTTTTTCAAAGCATCTTTCAGAATGCGCGGATGCAATTCATACAACAGGTAGAATGATGAATGCTTGAAGACTGCATGCTGTTGAATTCACATAACTAATAGTGCCTGTCTGAGATATTCATCTTATAATCTCATAGGCTTGTTCACTAGATATTTCATCAGCATGTTGCCTAAGATTTTATTCAAGTGTTTCATCTTTCTGTTCATCTGTGAATAATATGATATTGTTCTATAATGTCTTATCTGTAACTGGCTTATAAAATGCTTCACTGCTTCTTCTACAAGGTTCACATCATTATCAGTTAGAATCTCACACAGCATTTCATAGTTAACATAGATCTCATCATGTAGAAACTTTGTTATCATCTTCTCTATTATCTCTGAAACTGCTTTCATGACTGGTCAGTCAGTAGCATAATCAATAGCAGTGATTATTCATTGATTTTCATTTAATGTTCATGATAATATGTCTATGAGATTCATCTCTCATTGTTCAAATGATTATATTGTACACTTCATCTGATGTTGTGCTTTCTCATATTCTAACCCTTTCTTAGATTCTTTCACAACCTGGCAATTTGAGCACTCATGAGTGTATGTCTGAATGTTCTTGGCCATGCTTGGCCAGTATGCTCTTGATTTAAGTATGCTCATAAGTTCAGAGCTTTCTAAGTGACTGAATTCCTTGTGCATGTGAGTCATTAAGTTGTATCTAAATAGATGTTCTAGATAGGGAGCTTCTGCATATTCTAGATCACAGTAAAGCATAATATCATTTTTCAATTTTCTCAGCTTGAAGTTCAGAAGCATCTCTTCTACTACTTTCACAAGACACTTGTCATCTGACATCTTGTCATTCTTTAAGCAAGAGATCATTGTGTTCATTCATTCTGATTTCTTACACTCTCTCAGTGTGTTTAATATGAACTTCTCTTATATCTGGTTTACAGAACTCTCACTCATGAAATCAGGTCTGTGACTGATTGCATCAGACATCACAGTGTCTGATCTCTTTCAGTATTTGATATAAAGATTGTACACTTGAAACTCTGAGATTCAATGTGCTAAGTATTTTGAAGGTTTTATTATTAATTATAGATAGATGAGGCTTTCATAATCTGTGATCACTGTTATCATATGTCTGTTGTCAATATATCTATCTTATAATATCAGTGTATGCTTGATTACTAGCAATTTCTTTTCATACACTGAATAATTGAGCTCAGTATCAGATAGTTTTCTATTATCATACATCACTGAGTGCAGCTTGCTGTTCTTGCTCATCTGTAGAAGAGTGTCTTTAATAGCTCATTCAGATGTATCTGTTTCAATGTAGAAAGATTTATTACAATCTGATTGAATAAGCACTGAGAATATTATTATACATTCTCTCAGTGTGAGAAAAGCCTCTTTGTACATGATATTTCAGATAATTGAATAAAACTTCTTCTTTCACAGATTTGTATTCATTTCTTTTAAGAGATCTGAGAGTGATGCAGATATTCATGTGAAATCCTTGATGAATCTGTGATAATATAAGATCAATCTAAGAAACTGTTATACATGATGTACATTTCTCAGCTGCAGTCAATTCACTATAACATTTAATTTCTTTGAGATGAGATGTATACAGTCATCACTCATTACATATTCTACAAACTTTAACTCTTCTGTTTTAAACACACACTTTGTTGATTTAATATAGAGCTTATACTCTGTCAGAGTTATAAGCACTTTATCAAGATGCTTCAGATATTCATTGTATGAGTTTGAAAAGACTAGAATGTTATTGAGATATATGAGACATGAGATTTCATTCTGTTTATAAAGAATTGTATTCATCATTATTTGAAAGATGATAAGTGTATTTATCAGACTGAATAACATTATCAGGAATTTGAACTTTCTTTATTGTGTATTAAATGTGGTTCATGAAACTGACAGTTTGCTCATACAGATCTGTCAGTATTCTGAGAGAAGATCAATCTTTGATAGATATCAGGTGTTTTCAATCATATTCAACTGTTGTTGAATTCATGACAGTGAATATTCATTCTTAATCATAAGTTTATTGAGCACTTAATAATTAATACACATTCATCACTTCTCATCTGCCTTTTTCATAAATAGAACTGAGAAGCCTCACATGCTTGATGAGAATTATATAAGATCACATTCTAGAAGGTCTGTGATCTGATACTTCTGTTCTTCAAGATGCATTTATGACAGAGAGTATGCATTCTGATTGACTGATTTTATGTCCTCTGTGTCAATCTCATGTACAAATTCTCATTTCAGCAGTAATTTCAGTGAAAGATCTGTTTGAAAGATCTTTTTATACTTCTTCAGAAGCTTCTTTATATACTTGTCCTTCTGTATATTCTTTATCTTGGTTTTCTTCACTTCTGAGTCCTGTATGATATACAGAATACTTTCAGATGAGATCTTGTGAATTGTTCTCTTTACTTGTTAATGTATAAGCAGATTTAACTCTTCTATATCAGAGATGTGAAATGTTCTTCTTATATCAGTTGATAGAATTGTATGAATCATTCTCTTCTTATCAGTTAATTACATATGACATGTACATCATTGAATCTGTGAATTGAACCTTTGAAATCAATCAAGTCTGAGAATAAGGTTGTATTTCATGTTTTGCAGCTCTCACACTTAAATATAGTAAGATTATTCTCTGAAGTGCAAGAGAACTCTTACTCTTGCAGATAATATTAAATATCAGTTATCAGATAATCTTATATATCAGAGATTCTTCACTTGACAGATTTCTTTCAGTCTTTGAATCATATAATCATCAATATATTGTATAGAAGCTTCTGTGTTCACTAACACTTTTACAGCTATCTCTCAATTCTTACTCAAGTGTCTCTTATATATTAACATTTCAGGTCTCAAGGTATTGAGATAAATGTTCACTTCATCATTCTTATTCACATCTCATTCAGAAGTCTGCTTTCTCTTAATATTCACAGAATTCAGAGAATCATCTAACACAGGCATCTCTTTCACTTTGAAGACTTTTCACAGAATATCAGTAAGTGTCTCTGAGCTCACTGATTCTGCTAGTTTTTTAACTCTCTTACTTCTCTTGACTGTGCACACTGTGTGTAATTCTTTGCATCATGATTCTGATATCTGCAGTTGAAGCAAGCTCAATGCTTATAATATCAAGATTTTCACTCAGAGAATTTCTTTTTCAGAGAATTCAGTGCTTTAGTAATGACATTCAGATCTAGATTTATTATATCTGAGTGTGTGACTTGTGTTATAGAAGTCTGATTACTCATTCTCTGCTGAAGTATACTCAATTGTAGTATTTTCTGTTACAATTGACTCACTTGTTTCTGTACAATGAGAATATTGTATACTTTCTTCACTGTATCTGACTGTGAGATTAAGCATTTTCATTCCACTCTCAACTCAAGTGTAAGATCATGAATGAAGATCTATAAACAGAAAGATGTTGAAAGCTCTTCATTCAATATGAGATAGTGTAAACTGAAGTATATGAAGTATGATGTAAGATTATCTACTTATTTACACTCAGTGAAGTGTTTGTAATACTTGTCTTATACATTCACTTTCTCAAAGTTGTGCAAGATTCATTTGAAAAACTCATTTCATGTTTGTGAGAATGAATATTACTCTGAGTCTGTGAGATTCATCTTTTTATCAGTCATTTATAATAACTTCACTTTTTCATATAGAAACACAGCAGATCTTAAGACTTGTTAAAATTCTGTTAACTGTCTATCTGTAAGTTCATATTCAATCTAATAATATAATTATATCTGACTTAGCCAGCTGATTGCAGCATCATTTTTTTAGTCATTATTAAAGCTTAATAGCTCTGACAGATCTTCTGACTTAATATATTTCATACTCAGATTCTCATTCTGCACAGCAGTCTCTGACAATATGTACACTTCTGAAGAGATTGTGAATGATTGTGATGAGATCTTCAGATTCAGTGTAGTTATCTATCTGTGTAAATATTTGATCTTTCACTGCAGATTTAAGACCTGGTTTTCTCTATTCTTATTGATGATGATAATTGCATCAGTGAAGCTCTTCATAGTGAATACTTGATCTGCAGTGAATATCAATTGTTGTTTGACTTCTGTCTCAGCCTGTCACTGTGTACACAAGACCTTGATTTCATTTAGAATTCTTGTACATGTATGAAGCTTTGATTCTGATTCAGCAGTCTCAGTTACTTTTCTTACTGCTTTAAGTAAACTCTCTGAAAGGTTCTGCATATCTTTCAATTCAGATAGCAGAGAAGGGTGTTATTTGTATTGACTAGAAGAGATATTCATTTCAGTGATTTCTTGTTAATTGTATAATATCTATTGTTATATTGCTATATCATTATATTGCTATATCATTATATCACTATATCATTATATAATTTCTGTTGTCATTGTATGACTTCAGTGATGACTATCTCTCTTTCTTTTTATTCTTCTTTTAGATAGAGAGCAGACTTCTTTGAATCTCATTCACTGCTCTCATCTTCTTTCTCATATCTCATCTGTTTATGTATCATATGTGGCATTTACCTGGGCATGGAGTTTTCCTTCAACAAGTGAAGCAGTATTAATTGAATGCTCTTTCACTCACTGCTCTTCATATACTATCTTTTGAGATGTTCTAGGATCACACTGGCATGATAACTATGAATCACTTTGTAGATGAAATTATCATGTCCTGAAGAAGCCTGCACTTCTCACCAGTTTTTAGACATGCTATCAGATGTGATTCAAAGGTTGCTTGAGCCAGTGTACAATTACAGGCGTACGCTGGCTTCTTATATACTGTACACTAAATTAATTGGTGGTCGCTATGGCCCCTTTACATTCATAAGCAAGTTCGGAAGCGGCCGCGTTATTATCCGGCGGTCGTACGTTCTTCCGAACCACATGTATAATATGAAAGCTATGATAGACAGTAGTCTATATTACTATGTAATGATTAAATCTTCAGTTGTAAGACACTGTAACCTTCAGCATATTTTCTTACTAAAATCTCAACTTCTTATAGAATTTAATAACTTAAAAGACATTTGCATCTGTTATATAGTGAAACTAAACATAGATATTGAAGAACATCAATATGAAGATACTTATATATATATAGTTGATAATCTTGACTATAATCTTATATTAGAACTTGTCTGACTATCTGAATAAAATATCTTATTAAACACTTGAGACAGAAGTCTAATATTCTCTAATAATGATTGAGTTCATGAGAATGATGTTTATAAGACAATGAATCTGACACAGATCTCTGTTAATACTTATAAAATACTTTAAAAGAACTTCTGATAATATCACTGATAGCAGAATTATATAGTAATCTACTCTATCAGTCTAATCAATATTAAAAAAGCTCTAGAAAAGTTATTCTGTGTTATAGTAATAGATTCTTATACAAAACTTTCTCAATAATATCATGAATATCTAGATATCTTTCAATAAGACAATGTTATGAATCTATCTCTTTTACAAGACTCAGAAGTAGATCACAGTATCAAGCTGAAAAAGAAGAATGATAAAGACTCTGAATTATTATAAGATCTTCTTTATAATATGTTCTGAGACAAACTTCTTCTTTGAAAGATACTCAATGATCTATTGAATAAAGAATTTATATATGTTAGTAACTCTTCTGCTATAGCTTCTATTCTCTTTGCAAAGAAATCAGACAGAGAACTCTGATTCTGTGTAAACTATTAAGAACTGAACAGATTAATAAAGAAGAACTGTTATTTTTTATCTCTTATCAATAAAATTCTAGTATATATTAGATAAGCTTAATAATTTACAAAGTTAGATATCATTACTGCTTTTTATAAGATCTGTATCACTGAAGAAGATAAGTGATTTACAGTATTCTGAACATAATATAGTCTCTTTAAATAAATAGTCATATCTTTTTCATTAATCAATACTCTCAGTATATTTCAGAAGTATATTAACTGAGTACTCTGAGATTTTCTTGATAAGTTTGTATCTGCTTATCTTAATAATATTCTCATCTTTACTAATGAGTTCAGAAAAGAATATTTAGAACATATATAAAGAGTATTATAATAACTATAAGAAGCAGAACTACTGATAGATATAGACAAGTATAATTTCAAAGTCAAGAGTATGAAATATCTAGATTTTATCATAGAAGCTGATAAGAGAATCTGAATGAATTCTGAGAAGATCTCTGCTATTCTTGAATTAGAAGCTTTATACACTGTGAAAAATGTATAAAGCTTCATTGAATTTACTAACTTCTATTAATAATTTATACAGAACTTCTCAGATATTACTAGATCACTTATAGAACTTACTAAGAAGAACTCAGTATTTCAATAATTAACAGATATCAAAGCTGTATTTATATGAATAAAGAAGATGTTTATTAATATCTCTCTGCTAATAATATTTAACTATGACAGGCTGCGCCTGATTAATTATATAGACTATTTCATTATACTTCATAGATTCCTGCTGAAAGCTCCGATTCTCAGTCACTGATTCTCAGCTGAAAACCTATGAAATTTCTATTCTTCCGCCCCGAAGCTGCACTGTGTATATCACTGTGTATGCATATAAATATACACTCTGATTGCTGATTTCTATACTTTCTCTTTCTTTTTCTTTTCTAATGTTTTTCACTTTGTTATATAAGATCTATAAATATAATACTGATCTATTCAGTGTAGACCTCTTATACTTGAAAAATGTTCATTGTCTTCTCATTAGAAATAATTATTCACATTTACTATCTTCTCATTAGAAATGATTACTTATTGAGAAGATATCTGAATGTATAATAACATGTAAGAAATAGAGAAATAAATAATCAGTTAAGTGAACACTGAGTTTCTAAATAGAAGCTTACTTATTAGTTACTCTGACTCTGCAACAAGATCTTATAAGAGAATATCAGTGAAAGATCTGAGAGTTCTGACATTTTAAATATATGAGATATTCATATAATTATATTATATCTGATAAATAATATAATCATGTCTAATAATAATATGAAAGAACTCTTAAATATAAGTATAAATACAGTGTCACAGTGACTCTGTGTAAGAAATCCCGCTTCTCACAGATTCTTTACCTCTATTTCTATCTCTCACATAATTAATAGAGTTAGCAGCTCTTGACTACACATAACTATATAGACTGGAGTTTGCGACTACTATTCATAACTCAGCTTGAATACTATTATATATTTAACTTCTACATTTTATCTTTCTACTGTGAATACTTCTAGTAGTTAATAGTATATATTATATCAAGCTGCAAATATCTGAATAATTATCTGTGAGTACTTATTCTTACATTTCAAGCTTTATCAGTCAGCAATTATCTATTATAACTGAAAGAACTAGAAACTTATATACTTCAATCTCTATGAACTCTACTGTAGACACTTAGAAGCAGTTATCTGAATTATGAATAATCTCTATAAAAGAAGTTTTGAAGAACTTATTAATTACTTATAGAATATTATTCTCTATATCTGTAACAGAGAAACTCTCTGAACTTATGAATAAATCAATCTTAGTAAAGAATATTCTTAAGTATCTTTCACAGAATTAAGTTATTTTTCTATAAGAAATACTTACTATCTGTAAACACTCTTAAACTGAGTCTTTAAACATAATCTTCAGAAACATCTACAAACTGAAAAGAAACTTTCTTAAGCTGTAACTACTTAAGATTATTTATCAAACTACAATCTATAAAAGCTTTTATAAGTTTGTATTTAAAATTAACTTACAAGTCTGACTGTATATTATGAAAGATGAAGAAGCTGTTATCTATATAATAACAGATCTCTATTACACTGAAGTCAAGAACTGACTAAATTATTTAAAGAATGATTATAAGAGATTCTACTGATCTGTTCTTAAAATCTATCTAGAGAATAAGTTAAAAGACTCTATAAACTGAATAGAGAATATCTGAGCTGTAATTATCAATATTAGAAAAAGAGATGAGAAATCTGATAAAGACTACTCACAGCACTTTATAAAATTATAATATGAATTAAAATCTGTGAAAACAGAGCTTTGAAACAAGATCTGAATAATAATATTTATAAAGAGACTGAATAAAGATATATAGAACAAGCTCATTGAGTAAAACTCTAAATTCTTGACTTTGAAGAAACTGATAACTCTTATTCATTACTTACAGATCACTGTGAGAGTCACAGATCTGTAAAGAGTAAATTATTAACTGACTCTATAAGAGTTAGAATAATAGAGAATAGATTTACTGAGAAAAGATAATAAGATATAGAGAGATTTATATCTGACTACTAAGCAGAGAGAAAGAGCTTTATAAGCTTCTATAAATAGAGTGTATAATAAAGAGATTAAGAAAAAGAGTCTCTACTTTATCTATTCTAAATCAGAATATCTCTGCATAAACTGTCTGAATAAATTAAAATAGAAATTTAAGAAGTTATAAACAGAGTCAGTAACAGTCTTCTTAAGAATCTTGAAGCTGATATCTGAATCTGTTACTCTCTTAATGAAAATATATACTTATAGAGAGAGATTATACTGCAGTACTATTACTCTATAAGTATGAAAAGTATTAATAAACTCAGAATCTCAGATCACTGTAGTGTTTCTAAAGCTTACAAAGTAAATAAACTGAGTAATGAAAACTGAGAATCTGCTCTTATAATAAGCAGAATATGAGAACTCAGATCTGAGAGCTGAGAGACTTATAAGAATTATCTTTGAATTATAAGATCTCTCTGAAACTTGAAGAAAATTTATAAAAACTATAATTATTATGAACATCACAGATAATATATACTTAAGACTTATATAACTTCAAAGATATAATTCATACATAGCTGTCTATAAGTTGAGTTTATACTTTCAATCAGTGTTGATAGACTTACTTACAGAGATAGAATCAGTTAATATTATAGAGTTAATTAAAGAAGACAAGCTCATCTATATAATAACTTTGTAAATATCTGAGAACTTCACAGTTTTGAAAACTAAGCTTCAGATATCAGAGAAATACTGAGATCTCACAGAGATATTTAGTTCAGCTAAGACAGCTGAGCTTTTATCTTATTATAAGAAGAATCTAATAATAGATTTAATAGAAGAGTAGAAACTCTTCTAAGAACTAATCTATAAGCTCTTTCACTATAAGACAGAGATTTTACAGACTTATATAAAGAAGAATCTGAAGAATAACTTTATCTAATCTTTACAGATCTCTATAGAAGCCTCTGTGATATTTATAAAAAAGAAGAATAAAAATTTCAGATTATATATAAACTACTGTAATCTGAACTTCAAGATAATAAAGAGTTACTATTTTCTATCTCTGATTGAGAATATAATTAACTGTCTCACAGAAACTGTTATATTTATACAACTGAATGTAATTAATATATATACACAGCTGTGAATATAATCTGAGAATAAATGAAAAACTGTCTTTAGAACTGTACTGAGATTATTTAAATATCTAGTAATATCTTTTAATTTGACTAATATCTCTATAGTATTTCAGTCTTTTATTAATAAAATACTTCATGTATATCTGAATATCTTTATAATAATATATCTGAATAATGTGATAATATACTCTGTAAAGAAGAAAGAACACACTGAGTATATATAAACTGTGTTAAAGATCTTAAATAAGATAGAACTGTATATTAAGTTTATAAAGTATAACTTCAGTATCTATCAGATTAATTTTCTAGAATATGTAATTATTATAAATGATATTCAGATGAAATTTTTATAAGTTAAGACTATTATATTATAATCAGAGTTAACTAATATTTATAAAATTCAGATCTTTCTGAGCTTTGTGAATTTCTATAGATAGTTTATCTTTGTATTTATAAGAATCTTCTTGACTCTTATAGACATACTGAAGAGTGAAAATAAGAAGAAGTCATTCTATAAATAAAGAATGAAAAGATTATTAAGAAGAGAGAACTGTAAGAACTTTCTTATCTTAGAAGCTTACAGAGTCTTTATAAGATTGAAATAGATATTTACAGACACAGTGATACTGTTTCACTTTGATTTCTTACTCTTAATCAGATTGAAGATAGATATCTTCTTCTTTATAATTTCAGAAATAGTCTTATAACTACAGTTAAATAAGAACTGAGTTTCAGTGATCTTTTTCTTATAAAAGATATAACTCATAGAGATTAACTATAATATTCATAATCAGAAGCTTTTTATAATAGTGAAATTCTTCTATTACTAATATTACTACTTTAAGAATCTTATAACAGTGATTACTATTAAAACTGATTATAATAGCTTATAATAGTTTACTTTAATTAAGAAACTCTCACAGTAGCAGATTCACTGAGCTCAGAGACTGAGTAAGTTTTAATTCAAGATAGAGTATATTAAGAGAACTAAGAACTCAGTGAATGAATTCTCTCACAGATCTGACTATATCAAGAAGATCAGAGTGACAGATATAGAGAGATTAGAGAAGATAGAAAAGCTTTACAGAATACTTAAACTGAGTGTTATAAAGAGATTGACTGAAGAGTCTCTCAATCTCTTATAAGAGAAGAAGAAGAAGAGAGAAAAGAAGTCTATATAACTACTCTCTATAATACTAAGAGTTAACACTCTGAGAATCTCTGTAAGAATTCTTGAAGAGAGTATCTATAATCTGAAGAATTTATAGACTTTGAGAAGTATTATGAAAGATCTGATATAAGAAGAAACAGAGTATAAGTTTTTATAAGATCTTTTATTCAGATTATCTGAACTATAACTAAAGAATGAATATACTCAGTATATTCAGAAACTGCTCACAGCAGAGATTAACTCTGCAGAAATAAAGAATTAAAGAAACTTAAATAATCTCTTATAAAGAGAGAGCTGAATTTATGTATCTATAAATGAGTTTCTATATATAGAACTTATTAAAAGATATCATTACTCTTCTCTAATAAGTTATTTTATAGATACTAGAACTTATAAGTTACTTATAAGAAAGTACTTCTGACTGAAGATATAAGAGCTTATAAAGAAGATAGTGAATTCTTATACTATTTATCAGAGTTCATGAGTAGTGTGATTCAGATTATATAACAAACTTACTTCTCTACTCATTCTGCAGAAATCTTGAGAACAGGTAGAAATAAACACTCTTATAAGTCTCTCTGAAAGTAAGAATATATATAATACCTGTTTTAACAGTATGCTGATAATAGTAGACTGCTTTATCAAGATAGCACACTTTATACTCACTTATAAGAACTTAAAGTCAAAGAATTTAACTTATATCTTTATCTGCAATGTGATTCAGTTGTATAAGTTATCTATAAATATTATCTCAGATAGAGAATTAATCTTTATAAAGAAGTTCTAATCTGATCTGATAACTATACTAAAGATCTTATAAGATCTAAGTATGACTTTTCATCAATAGACAGATAATCAGATAGAATATCTAATAAGTATATTAAAACAGTATCTGCATTACTTTATCAATTATAATTAGAATAACTGAGTGTATTGATTATTACTTATAGAGTTTATATATAATAACTTAAAATATATCAGTATAGATAAAACTCTCTTTGAGATACTTATTAAGACTTATCTATAAATAATCTTGATGAATCTGTTAAAGTATACTATAGAGTGTAATAATATCTGTGAATAAGCTGAGAGAATTTAGAATATTCAGAAGAAAGTCTGTGAATTCTTGAGAAAGATTTAAGAGTATTAGAAAAGATACTATGACTTTAAGCATATTATAAAGAGTTTTAAGAAAGATAATAGAGTCTGACTGAGTCTGAAAAATATTATTATATAGAGATTTAGTAAGAAGCTGAATCTCTTACAGACAGAGTCTTATAAGAGTATAAAGAAAGTTAGCTCATAGTTCTATAGATTGAAACTATCATCTGAGTTATAAATATATAGTGTTTTTTATATCTCTTTACTCTATGAATATAAGAAATTCTCAGAAGAGAATTCTGTGACTCATCACTCTATTTAAGAAATATTAGAGAGTGAAGAAGAATATCAGATTAAAGAAATTATTAACTCAGAGAAGTGAAATTATAAGCTCTGATTCAAGATTCAGTGATAAGAGTATTCTGATAAGATGAATAAGTTCACTTAAGAATTATTCAGATAGATAAGATATCTGTGAAAGCTGAGATATGACTTTTATACTGTGAATTCTGATAAGTTAGAATAATATAATCTTCACTAAGAATCTGATTGTAATAAAGATATTAACACTGTCATTTATAAATTCTAGTCTATAAAGATAATAAGTTTCTACTGAGATGAACAGTCTGCAGTGTATACAAAGAAAAGAGAAAATTATATTCTTATTAAAAGCTAAAAAATAAAGAAAATAAAAACAGAACTGTGAATACAATTTAGAGATTACTAAAGAAAAAATAAAGAAAATTCATACTTATATTCTTAATATCTATGATACTCAATCTCTTCATAACTATTAATTCTTCTCTTCAAAGAAGCAGAGAGTATTATATCTGCAGTACAGACAATTGTTGCATTTAATATAAAGATTATCAGAAATACACAGACTTCAAGAGAGCTGAATATCAGAGTATATACAGTTGTAGCAGAGTCTTGAGAACTGATTATCTATATATATAATCAGATATCTCTTACAAAGCTGTGTTCACTTTCTCAGTTATGCTGAAGTATTCAGCTCAGAAATAATTAAGATATAAAGAGAGAGCTTATCTATTCAGATTAACTCTTATCACAAATTCATAACATTTATATTATCTTAATTACCTGGATTTTACAGGTATCTGAGAACTTATCTCTTATTAATAATGAGATTGTGAAAATACACTGCAGTGTGAGAACTGTTGATAGAGAATTTAAATATATTTACATATATCTGATCAGAGATTGTATGAGTAGAGAAGAGATGATTATAGATCTGTAAGACTGTAGAGAGTACTAATAGCACTGAGAGCTTTGTAGAAACTATTAGCTAGAGTCTGTAAGAAATTACTTATAAAGAGACTTATAGTAAAGAGCAGAACTGCACTGCTAAGAGTTAGAAGCTGATCTGAGAAAAGCACAGAGTTGACTGCTGATCTGAAAATCAGATATGATAACAGAGCTAAGAGAGATAAAGACACTGTTACAGATAATAATACTTCTACTTTATCAGCTGATAGAAAGTGATCAGATATATTACAGAGATACTTATAAGAAGCTCAGTAGTAGTCAGACATTATTTATAAAGATATTAAAATTGAAAAATTTTTATTCTTAAGAAGTTCTTGAATTAATATATAAACATTGTCAGAAATACTCTCTGTCTGTTATCTGAGTGAAAACACTTCATGAATAAATAAAGATACTCACAGTTTATAAGAATAAGAGCTGTTATAGAAAAAGAGAAAAGAAGATGAGATTTCATGAACAGATCTGAGATATTTATACTACTCTAAAAGAGTTTATTTATACTATAAGTGATTCTGTGAAACAGTCAGATCACTCTAGTAAATAAAGAGTGATTATGAATCACAGATCTGAATCTTTCTATATAACTATAAAGAATGATTGCAGACTGCAGACATCTTAATTCTATAATTCTACAGAGTTAATGAAAGAATGAAAAATTCCTTGCAACTCTACAGTGTCAAAGAATAATAATTTATAAGAATAAGTGAAAGATTAACTTATAAATACTTCTCTTTGATAAGAGTGATCTTACAGAAAGTGATTCATCTGCAGAATGAATCTGTATGATAACTATATAAGAATCTCACAGAAAAATGATTGAAGATCAACTGAAACTTTTTAAATTAAAAGATACAGAATGAATCTGTGTGATGATTATATAAGAATTTTATAAAAATGATTGAGAGTCAACTGAAACTCTTCTATATGAATGATATGAGATAAATCTGTATAATAGTCAGAGAAAGATCTGCAGATTACAAAGAATCTCACAGAATAAGAAACTAAGTGACAGACTCTTTTCTTTTTATAATAACAAGGAATTTTTCCTCACTGAGATTTTTTATAGATGTAAAGAATTTTTAGTGAGTATTACTGCAGTACTGAGTCTGATTCTATGAAATCACTCAGTAAAAGACTTCTCAGATGAAGTCTTAGAGAGGAAGAAGTATGTAAGAAATTCTGCTTTTTATAAATTCTTTACCTCTATTTCTATCTCTCATGTAATTAATAGAGTTAGCAGCTCTTGACTATACATAACTATATAGACTAGAGTTCATGACTACTATTTACAACTCAGCTTGAATGCTATTATACATTTAACTTCTACATTTTATCTTTCTACTGTGAATACTTCTAGTAGTTAACAGTACATATCACGCCAAGCTGCAAACACTCAAATAATTGCCTGTGAGTACTTATTCTTACACTCTGAGCAATGTTGATTATTATTATTATTATTATTATTATTCTTCAATTATAGATATATACAGTCAGAGACTATGATATCTATCTGAGAACTTTTAGTTCTCAGGGTTTTTCCTGTATCTATAAAGTCAACTATTATACATTTATCAATTTCAGATATGTAAAATCAGAAAATTTCAGCTTTGAATATAAAAACTGTTTACAAATTACAGTATTTCAACACCTTCTGATACTTTGAAATCATTTGAAAATATCATGACAAAGGAAAAGAGAACATAGTCTTAAAGATAGACACATTAAATAGATAGATAGAAAAGAACAGAAAAGAACAAGTACAGTAAAGAGAGACTATAACAAAATAAAATTATTAAAAGATAGTGTATAGCTGTTTTAACAGACTATATCTAATTAATTTTCACCTCTTCATATTTAGATACTTCTGAATTCAGTTATTTTCTTGTAGCTGCTTAAGTTTCTGATAGAAAGTCTATTAAGTATTTAATTCCTATCTCAGTTGAGAATAAGAACCTCATATTTAATTGATTTAAAACATACTTCTTCTTCAATCTGACTCTGAAACTATTGTATAATGCACAATACATTATAATATACTCAGAATTTTCATTTATATTGCAGAATGAGTATTCTGTTGAATCAAATCTATCATCAAATCTTTGTATATAGAATTTAAAATAATCATATTCTAGTTTCAGCTGAATTATAGGTGAGAATATTTTCTTTTTACATTTAATTGAACAAGATTTTCACTTAGATTTTATCTCAAATCTTGAATAATGTATGCTCTTCTTTTGTTTCTGCCAGCTTTTATTTCACTTATTTAAATACGATTTTTTTATCTTTCTCTTTATAAAAGATCAGAACATTATTTTTTAAATAGATCAGTTTAATTCTGAACTCTTTTTTGCAGCTGAATCAGTCAATTCATTATCATGAATATTCATATAAGCAGAAACTCAGTGCAGATAAATTATCAGTTTTAATACTCTTCTCTTTTGAATTTTCATAACAGAATTTAAAATCAGTTCAAGATTCATTTAATCATTATAAATCTGACTATTTTTAAGTCTTTTTAAAGTAGCTTGATTATCAGAGAATATTTATATCTCTTTCAAACTATTTTCTCTGTTATGAGATTTAATCTTAATAAGTTTAAAAGCTTTTACTATTATGAATAGTTCAGTATCAAAGACTTCAGATTCACAGTCTAAATTTCAGAAATCTGAGATGAAATTGATATTATCTTCAGTATAAGCAATATCTGCATCTAATCTATTCAAACTCTCATTTTTTAAGTTATCTAAGTAAATCAGAATAGAGTCTTTTATATTAATTGTAGAGATCTTCTTCAAATACTGTTCATATTCTCTCTCTTTAGATAGTTCACTTATTTATAAGTTTATGAGAGATTTCAGCTTTTCTCTTTAGAGAGATATTTTCTCATGATTAATTTTCTCAACATTTAATAAAGAAAATTGATTTTTAATCAGTGAACATAGTCTGTATAGTTGAGAGAACATTTTCTTTGAAGAATTATTTTCATTTCAATCAAGAAATTAATTTTAATTCAGTTCATTTTCTGAGTTAATTAATGAAAATGAAGAAGAGACTCTTTCTCTAATTATATAATTTAAGCTCATCTTTATGACTTTTAGAGCATAGTTTATACAGGTCTTTTCAAATTGAATAGCAGAAGAAGAAATTGAAGCTTCAATTTTCATTACTTTAATAGAAGATGATTTAAATGCTTTCAGAATTCTTCTCAAAGCTCTGTTTTACATACTTTGAAAGAGTTCAGTGAAATTTCCTTAATTATTTCATTAAACCTGAACTCTATAATCAGCTACTGAGATGATACAGACTATATATAACTATTTTATAGTCTGAAAGAATAGATCTCTCTCTGTATTTAATAGTCTGATTACACTATTTAGTAGTCTCTCTGCCTTGATAGTTCATTGTCAAATATGATATTTAAAATTCAACTTGAAGTTTAATCATACTTCTAGTCATTTGATATTCAAACTGAGTTTAATCTCTTTATTTAAAAGAGTTAGACTTAGTTTTTTCTCATTAAATCTGAGAAAAAAGTAAATTAACTCAGTTTTATTTATATTAAATTGAATTAGATTGATATCTGCTCTAACAAAGATTTTCTTTACTGCTTTTTCAATCACTTCTAAATTCTCTTTGATTGTTTTTGAACTGTAGACTAGATCAATATCATTTATATAGCTAAGAGATCTTACTATTTTCATCTCTCTATTCTTGAATAAATATACAGTTTATATTGTAAATAAAACAGATGAAATTGAAGATTCTTACAGTACTTCTATTTTTATCTTAGTCTTAACTTATTTCATTTCATCAAAGAATAATTTGTAAGAGGCTTACACTGAATAGATTGATATGATATTTATAGGTCTTATATAACAAAGTGAAAAATGTTAAAGAAGGAAAAGAAAGAGAAAGTGTGAGAATCAGTGATCAGAGTGAATATTTATACACATATGTAATAATATACATAGTGAAGCTCCGGGGCGGAGGAATAGAAATTCCGTGAGTTTTTCAGCTGAGAATTAATGATTGAGAATGACTGAGAATCAGAGTATTCAGTGAAATCTATGAAGTGTAATAAAATAGTCTATATGATTGATCAGATACAGTCTGTCACATTAGTCTCTTATTCTCTGATTATATGTAGTTCTCATCAGTCAAGAGCTGTGATCTCAGATAACATGAAACTCAGAGTTCAGATCAGACAATCATAGCTGATTTATTTCACAAGATATTATCAGGTGCAGCTGTGAAATCTCTCATTGATAGACTGACTGTGTGACTGTGTCTGAGACCAGAATCAGAATATTTGATAATCTCATTATCAGTTCAACTGATCTTATTACACAGTTTTAACATTAGATAGTAGTCTTATACTGTGTCAGTGAGACTTACTGTCTACTCTTATCACATTTTTCAAATGAGATCATGATTTCCACTTCTCAATTTAAATTATTTTTATTGCTTTAAATGACTTTAAATCCAATTTGAGTGTTATCAAAAAGTATTACTTTTTAAAAAATTAAAAATAGTCTAAAAAAAACCTAAAAATGTCTAAAAATAGTAACTTTATGCTAAGAATGAGATCTAAATGAAATCAAATGAAATCACTTTCTTAATTTTTCTAAGTCATGATTTCATTTTCAGATCTAATATATAGTCACTTTGCATGTTTTTTTAATGATTAGTCCCAGCGGGATTCACACTAAGAAATGTATGAGATCAGATCAAATGAGCTCAAACGTGAAATTCATAGTTCCGGCGGTCAGTCTACTCATTGAGAATATCTTTAATCTCTCATTCAAGTTCATTATCTTCTTCTATGATTCCTGGCGGCTGTCAATTGAAAGTCAGTTGAGAAGGAAATGAATCAGTGACAGTGCAGTGAAGTAAGCTTGTATGAAAAACATCATGAATTTCTGATAATGTGACAAGACAGTAGTTGTAACTATCTAGAACTTCTATCACTTTATACTTGATATAGTAGTAATTCAGTATATAAGACAGATGTGTGATCTGTATATTCTTAAGATTTAATCACATTAGATTCTCTATTTTATATTACTCAGCAGAGTCTCAATGAACATTGATTTAATTCTCTTAATCTTGTTTAGTGCTTATCATGAAGACTTCTGCTCAGTCACAGATATCTTGAAGTTTTATTACTATATTATCAGTGATCTGAATTAGACTGTGAGAGTTCAGTGTGAACTGTGTAATCTCTAGAAGATTCAACACTTTCATATAATATTCATATGTAAGAAAGAACAGACTTACATCTATTAAAATAGTATCTCAGTCATTGATAATAACTTCAGCATGTAGAAGAAGATTATACCAGTTATCTTATAAATAGTTATAGAACTTATAAAGATAATTCTTCACTGTCTGAATTATTCATTCTGATGTATCATCAGTCTTAGAGTGATAAGTAGTTGATAAGTGATGTGTGATCTTAAGAATCTGACAGATTCTTGTTCAGAGAGTGCTTACAAATTGATGATCTTGATCAGATATAATAGATCTCAGCAACTCATGCATTTAATAGAATGAACTTCATAAGAAGACTTCAGTAACTTATTCAGTATTCATCTTATTATAAGATTTTAATATTACATCTTTACTCAATTGATCAATAATAACCAGAATATTCTTATAATTCTTACTCTCAGAGAGGTCAACAGTGAAATCAATGACTATATCTCATCAGATTCTATCAGAGATATTGAGTGATTTCAGTAGATCTTTTCTACAGTTTTTTCATGAGATAATAGAAGAATAATAGTTATAGTTTCAGATAAAATATCTGATGCTATTTAATATCTCAGATTAGTAGAACCCTTAAGAGATCATTTAATACAGTTGTTCACAATCTGAATAATCAGTTATACAAGAATCATGCATCTCTTGTATTATTCAGATGTGTAAGAGTTCAGAGTAAGAGACTCAGTATTATTTACAGAATCACAGAGTATTATTATCATCAATTGAGCATTCTGAGATGTCAGTTCTTATACATAGTTCTGAGAGAAATCAGAGTGCTTCTTGATGTACTACTTCAGTAAGTGCTTGAAGAAGTTCATCAGTTTGAGCTGCTATATATTATAATTTATTCAGTGTAGATTCAGAAGATGTTCTGATCAGTGAAGTATATATAGTATTATAAGTGATCTCATTGTAATCAATTAATATCTTCAGATTTAAAAGTCAGTGTTCTCAGTTCATTCAATATGTATCTGTTATATTGAATGATATATCTTACTCTCATTATAAGAGAGCATCTGTCATCAAGTACTGACTGTCAGAACAGTAGTGTATCATAAAATGAAAATGACTTAAGAACTCAGATCATTGCATCTGTTATTCAGTAAGTTTATAAGTGATTATAAAGTACTTGAGATTCTTATAATCTGTGATTATCTCAAATTCAGAGATACTTTGAAGTTCAGAGTCTCATTCTTCTAGACAGTGTATAATTATAAGAAGTTTCTTATCATAGGTCTCATAATTGCATTCAGCAGAACTCAGTTTCTTAGATATGAAGATATATAATTATAAGACATCTTTATTATTATATTGCAATATAGCTTCTTCTGTAATATAGTCAGAGAAATTGACTTCAATAACTGTCTTATAATCAGAATCAAATGTTATCAGTAGAGAGATATTAATAAATATCTTCTTCATCTGTATAAATGCAGCTTTGATATCTGCTGATCACTGAAATACTGAGTTCTTCTTAGTAAGTTCTGTAAGTAATCTCATAATATCTGAGAAGTTTTATATAAATTGTTAATAAAAGTTAGTAAATCTGATGAAGCTTTGTACATCTTTTACAGTATATAAAGCTTCTCATTCAAGAATGATAAAGATCTTCTCAGAATTCATTCAAATTCTCTTGTCAACTTCTATGATAAAATCTAGATACTTTGTACTCTTGACTTTGAAATCACATTTATCAATATCTATTAATAGTTCTGCTTCTCATAATTATTGTAATACTCTTCATACATGTTCTTGATATTCTTTTCTAAACTCATCAGTGAAGATGAGAATGTCATTAAAATATACAGATGCAAATTCATTAAGAAAATCTCAGAGTACTCAGTTAATATACTTCTGAAATATACTAGAGATATTAGTCAGTTCAAAGAGTGTGACTACTCATTTAAAGAGATTATAATATGTTTGAAATACTGTAAGTCATTTATCTTCTTCAGTGATACAGATCTTATGAAATACAGTGATAATATCTAACTTTGTAAATCATTGAGCTTGTCTGATACAAGCTAGAATTTCATTGATAAGAGATAAAGAATAGCAGTTCTTCTTAATTAATCTATTCAATTCTTAATAGTTCATATAGAATTGAAGTTCTTCATCTAATTTCTTTGTAAAGAGAATAGAAGCTACAGTGAAAGAGTTACTAATATATATAAATTTCTTATTTAACAGATCATTGAGTGTCTTTCAAGAAAGAAGAAGTTTATTTAAGATATATTATAAAGAGAGTCTTATAATGACTCAGAATTCTTATCATTCTTCTTTTCTAACTTGATACTGTGATTCACTTCTGAGTCTCATAGAGAGAATATATTTATGATATTATCTTGTCAGAAGATATCTAGATATTAATGATATTATTAAGAGAGTTTCATATGAGAATCTATTATTATAGTACAGAATAACTTCTCTAGAGCTTTCTTAATATCAGTCAGATTAATAGAATAGATTGTTATATAATTCTGCTGTTAATAACTTTGTCAGTGATCTTATCAATGACTTCTTTTTCAGAGTATTTTATAAGTATTGATAGAGATCTGTGTAAGATTCATAGTCTTATGAATATCATCTTCATAAATTCTATCATTGTTAGAGAATATTAAGCTTCTGTTTTAAGTATTCAATAAGATGCCTTGTTTAGATAGTCAGATAAGTTCTAGTATAAGATTATAGACAAGATTATTAACTTCATATGTATAAGTATCTTCACATTAATATTCTCTGATATCTATGTTTAGTTTTATCATGTAACAGATGTGAATGTCTTTTGAATTATCAAATTCTGCAAGTGATTGAGATTTTAATAAGAGAATACACTGAAGATTATAATATCTTATAACTGAAGATTTAATCATTGTATAATGACATAGACTGCTATCTATCATGACTTTCATATTATACATATTATCTATTAAAGTAGATATAAGAATCATATTCATTATTATTTTCTCTTTAAATTATTATTATCTGATCTCTTTAAGCTTCTGCTTGTAAATTTGAACAGAAGCTAATCTTTTCTCTGTTTCACTGAGACATTCTCATAGTTATCTTCTGAATATTTCTTCAATGCAATGTGATTGATATGAACAGGCACTGATTCATTCTTTAAGTGAGAAGACACTGATCTTTCTCTTAAGTGAGAAGATATGTAGATTAATCAGTAGTTGAAAGTGATATATTCTGATCAGTTACAATTGATACATATTTCTTATTAACATTAATCAGTGACTTCTTTGAGAGTGATTTCAGAGACTCAGAAGCCTGTTCAGACTAAACTGACTGATGAGATCATGAATTTCACATTTGATCTCATTTGATCTGATTTCATACATTTCTTGACGTGAGTCTCATCAGAACCAAGCCTTAAAAAAATCTGAAAATAGATCATTTCTGAGAGAAATGATGTGAAAAATAATCAGATTTAATTCAAGAACAGTAAAATGAGAGTAATTTCTCAGAATAAACTGTAAAAGATGATTATTCTTTCAAAATCAGAATGAAACTGAGACTGAAGATTAAAATCAGTCTCATTCAGTTCATTCAGTGATTACTTATATAATCAGAATTTGGTAATAATTATTAATAACACTCATGAAATAACTAAATACATTCTTGTACAAGTTTATTCTTCACTTTCTTATGAAAACTACACTTCTCTGATATACTGTGATCAGAGGTATTAAACTGTCTGATAATTTCATGTTTTACAATTATAAGTCTCTTGATTGTTTCTTCTTGTAATTGTTCTCAGTGATAGTGACAAATATCTTGACTTGAGTTGAACTTTCACTTCATTCTCACCTCTGTCAATGAAATTGTCAGAATATCACATATCATCAGTACAACAGTTGAATATGTACTCTCAACAATTTTTCATAACTCTAGAATTGATTTAGCGTGTAAATTCATCAAATCATCTTGAAGATAGTGTCAGGTCACGTGATCTGGCTTACTAATCCTTTCATTATATAACTTTTCACAAGCTAGCAACCTTTCAATCACACAAGCTTTACACCTTTCACAGATAGCAGTCAAATTCAGTTTTACAAACATGTAGTTTTGCCTGATTTTCAGTTGCAATCAATGTATGCAAGTTCTGTTTCAAAGTTAGTATTATAGTTCTATATGATATGAAGTATTATCAAAGATCATTACTTACTAGAAAATTGTATTTCACTGTTTTCACATCTTAAACATCTGCTCATTTAAATCTCTGATAGTTAGTATTGTAGTAGTCTCAGGCTAATTTGATATATGAGTTTCATTTCTTCTCTGTTCAATCTTGAGAAGTGTAGATATTAACTTAATAGAAGAAATCTAGTAGAGCTGCTATAGTATAGTACTCTGTAAAAGATTGTTCAGTTTTACTATAGTAATATATCAGTTTATTTCTTACAGTAATAATAGCCTGCACTATAGTATTATCTCAAACTGAATTTCTTTTTAAGTAATTCAACTGCTTCTTAAGATGAGTAATTCAACTGTTATACACTTATCAGACTGACTGCAGCATTGATGTACAAGTGATTAAGACTGTCTTTATTATCTTATAAAACTGAAACAGTAAATTAATTACATATTTCAACTGAGTTCACTTCATATCAGAAAGTTTCAATATCTGAATCTTTTCTCAATCAGAGTGTTGCACTCAATGATTGATCATCTGACACAATTAAAGAGTCTGAATAGTTATCTTATATATTGAACTTCATTATATTCTAACATTCTGTATCATATTCAGTGATGTGACTGATTTATTTATTTATTAAATATCATAAAATTGTTGTTATTATTTAGAGAAGATATAAATCACATTAGCAATGTTTTAAATCTGTGATATTTAAATTATTAGCCAATCTATTCAAAATTAACAGTAGTGTTACTAAAAAGCATTATTAAAAAGTATTATTAAAAAACATTATCTTTTGCAAAGTGAATACAAAAGTTACTTGAGTAATTACTTTCATCTCATTCTTATCTCAAGAATCAGTCATCTTATTATTCATTGTCTCAATGTTAAGATTCTTTATCAGTGTTTACATCATAAGTTGAATCACATAAGCAATGCAGAGAATATGATCTTGTTTATTATTTCAGAAATGCAAAGTCAATTTTTACTCTAAGCTCTTTATTATAGTGTAGTTATTCACAGCATTATCAGTTGTAATTGTAAGAAGACTGAGACTAATATTTTAATAATTATTTTTAATCACTGTTATTAATACCTCTGCTATATAATTCTCAGTATGACTACTGATCAATGATTTAAATTCAATTAATGTCTCTTAATAAGTTCAGTTCTCATCAATGTAATAACATGTAACTCTTATAAATGTAAGATTGTTTGTACTAGTTCATGTATTTACTGTGAGAGATACTCTTCAATGATTCTTCAACTCTGATTCTAGATGTTACATATTAACTTTGTAGTGTGTCTCAAGATTGAACTGAAGACATGATCAATGTGAAATATGAAGATTTGAATTAAGCATTTGAAGAAGTATTCAGAATTCAGAGTTTTCAATTAATTAAAGAGAAAGATTTAGAGATATATATATGCAAAGTAATTATTCACAGAAGTTATCAGATAAGAATTGTGAAATCAGAGTACTGATATATAGTTATTTTCACATGATTTTCTTCAAATTAGAAAGTTAGTATTACTAAAAATCATTATCTGATAGAGTAACTTATTAGCTCAGTAGTAATTTTCTGATTATTTTTCTTTTATTATCTGCATTCTAATGACTTCAGATGTTAGAAAATCTATCAGAGTATAATCAGTTCATGATGAATATTTCTGAATGAAGTTGTAGTGATTATAGCAGAGAGATGACTCTTCAATAATCTGTAATACAATCTGTTGATAATTATTTCATAGTTCATCTTGATATTTGTGTTGAGTTTTTCATAAATTTTGTGACCTGGAATCAGATGTGAAGAATAAAGTGATTATTTATTATAATTAAAAGAGAGTATTCTGTGTTGAATTGTAAACAATATAGACTTTGTGATTTACAGTGATTTTTTGAAGAGTTTATGAATCTTTAATAGAAGTGAAAGAAGTGAAAGAAGTGAATTCAGAAGATATAATAAAGATTTAAGAAAGATAATAATTTATTTTTAATAAAGATAATAACTGATTACTAATATATGTAAGAAGAATTATTATAAGAGAAAATAATCTTCTTTCTTAACTTAGTTATAATTTTAGTACTAACTCAGATTGAATATCATTAATATATAAAAGTAAATAAATAATCTTGATTAATCTCTGTCATATTTCTTGAAATATATTAATATTGTGAAAGAGAGTGTTATCAAATTGCATTATCAGATAATATCATTAAAAATATATTAATATTATAAATATCAATGTTGAAAAAATGTTGATACTTATACATTATAGTAATTTATGAATCATGATAGTTAAATATATATATATATATATATTATTCTTGACTTGATTACAACTTGTACAATATTTTTTGAAAACTCAAAATCAATTTCAATTATTAATAATTATGAACTTATAACTAACTAATATAAAAAGAAAAAAACTTTTTCTACTCATTATCTTTCTTCTCTTTCTCATTCTTCTTATTATTCTTCATAATTCACTTCTTATTCTTCTTCTTCTTCTTCTTCTTCTTATTTAAGATGATAATCATCTTAAAATCTTTCTCTGCTATCTTCTCAGAGAAGAGTTCTCACTGCTCTCTCTCAGCGAGATCAATCTGTATCTTAAAATCCTGCATTTTCTGATCTACTGTCTTAGGTTTCACTTCAGTAGTAAGTAGATTGACATGCTCAGAGAGCAGAGCTGTCTTCTCAATATTCTAAATCATGAAGTGTATTCAAGATCTGAATAAGATCTTAATTCTCTTCTTCTCTATCAGCTTCTGCTAATTAATTAGAGAATAGAAGTGTTATCAAAAATTATTATCTCTTAATAAATAAAAAACTTATTAGTTTTGACTTCTTTATCTCTTACTTCAACAGTCTCTCAATCTTCTTCTATTATTACTTATTTACAGTAATACTCTTCTTCTCTCTCTCTCTCTTTATCTTAATCTCAAATTATTCTCAGAACTTCTTCTAATCTTATTACTACTGTATAAGACTCTTCACTGTCTTCTTCTTCAATCTCTCATGAGTGACATCATCTGCATTAGTTCTATACTTAGTTCAGTCTAAATCTATCAGAAGTATTACTTAAAATCATTATCATTCTACTCTCTTACAGAGTCTCTTTAAGATATTATAACATGTCTTATAATCTATCTTCTCTTACTTGAACATCTTCTTCTTCTCTTTCTTCAATCTGTGACAGTGCTCACGCGTCTTAATGATTTGCAGAACCGCAGAATATTTGAAGAGAAATGACATGATTGA
>NW_003101646.1:258938-262131 GCF_000003855.2 Blastomyces gilchristii SLH14081 | reverse complement strand
GAAAGAGTGCATTGAAATATATACTGACTTATTAAATATAAAGAGACTCAAAGAAAATATTAACAGCTTTTAGAGATGTATAGAAACAGCTACAGTGTTACATAGTAATATCATCTTCATTCAATGCATACACTGTTGATATTCTTTGTATGCAGTTATCATATAATCTGTATCAGAGATACATGCAGAAAACAGATCTTTGTTACTAGAGTAAATAATTGCAGCAATTCTCTGTTTTTATATTATAAAGATAAGTTATTCTTATTCTTTCTTCTCTCTTTTCTCTTCTTCAATCAATCACTAATTTCAAGCTGGTATGAAAACTATTAAAACACTCTCAGAAACTCTCAAATTGAAGAGTATAGACTAATTAAATTTCAAATGTAGAAGAAATCAAATTATCTTCTACAGATTCAATTACTCATTTCTTCTTAAATAAAACAGTAGTTGTGTCTTCTCTCTCTCTCAATCAAATGAAACATGGCCTGTAAAAAGTGAGTATCATGTCAGACTATAATGACTAACACAGCCTCAGCACACAGAGCTGTATATATACAGTGCATACTGAACTGAGAGACTGTATGAATTGCAAATCAGCAGCAGCATTTCAGAGAGAGTCATACAGTGTGAAAAAGTCATAACTCTCAGTTATATACACAGAGAATTAATTGCTGCAGTAAGTATATATGCATTAAAGTAATACTTTTTAATAACACTCAGTCTCTGATATGATGAAAATAGAGTCTCTTCATAAGATTTATTTTTATCAGAAGTCAGAAAATCTTATATTTCTTAAGATTATCTTCATATACCTTATCTGTGAAATTAATGAAGAGAATCATTGATTTCAGTATTCTGCTCTTAATATTATTCAAGTGACAGCAGAGTTCATTCTGATCACACTTTTTAAGTGTATGTTTTCTAATTATTCATATTTATACAGATATATACTGATTATTTATTAGATAATATTAAGATAATAACTTATCATGATTATATTATTCTCACTATGAGAAATACACAGTTAATGATAAATATTGTAAAGACTCTGAGAAGTAAGTATTTTAAAAGTGCTGCAGCTCTGTGATCTTGATTTTTTTTATTTTTATTTTTTATTTTTTTCTTTTTCTTTTCTTTTTTTTTCTTTCTCTTTTTTTCTTTCTCTTTTTTCTTTTTTTTTTTTGTTGTGATTTTTTCTTATTATTGTTTTATTTTTTATTTTTTTGTTTTTTTTTGTATTTTATATTTTTTTTAATTAAAATGATATTAATTATAATCTGTGTTTAGAAAAGTAATAATATTTAGTAACACTCTCTATTGAATTTTCAACAAATAAGCACTATGTTATAATATTATATAAGTGAGAAATAATTTCATAATCTTATTTAATGCTATTTTCAATAATAAGATCAGAATGAAAATATGACTAAGAATTCAAATATATTCTTTATCTGAGACTAGATTTTTATTTGAAAAGTGAATCTGAGATCTTTAATATTTGAAATAACATGATTTGAGATTAATGTGATAAACACAAATCATGATCAGAAGTAATGCTTTTAGACAATGTGATAACTGTAAAGTTTAATCCTGGTCTCAGACACGGTCACACGGTCAGTCTAGTTCAGACAGTAAAAACCCTTGCTTATATATAGATATTTAAGTCTACTCAGTTCATGACATCTGTATTGTTATTACTCTTCAGCGCAGATGTATAAGTGATTGAGATGTAACATCTTCTGTCACTGTTCTGTATACTATTGAGCTTGATAAGATGATCATTCAATGTCTGAAGTTATATGCAGAAGTCTTTATAAGTTAGGTCTTTGTCTATGCTTATAAGAGTCTGTAAGAGTTTGAAAGTTAATATCTTCTTAAGCATACTAATCTTCATTCAATTCTCTCAAGATTGATCACCTGCTTCTAGAATCTTGATATCAAAGTCAGAAATAAATGTTGTGAGAGAAGTGTTTCTCTGTCAGATACTCTGTAATCAATTTAATACTTTCTATTACATAGCAGTGTCTCAGAACAGAATATCAAGATATTTAATAATATTATCAGATATTTATAACACTGATTCACATGCTTTCATTCATGAATGAAACTTCTGTCTTATATAATTCTTCAATTATTCATTGATATATCAATCTTGATTGATTAGTAAACTAATGACATCTTTATCTACACTTAGTTTTGTAAGTCTTTTCAATCTTCATGATAAGTAGAGAGTGAGATTAGAAGTATTAAAATATATAAAAGTATCTAAGTATTTCTTCAGTATTTGTATTGTGTTCATATTTAATTCTGTTAATGTTGAAATTATCTGTGTAGAGGTTTCTTATTGAGACAATTATTAAATCTCTTTATATTAATGTTATTAAGTTGCATGCATGTCAGCTATCTATTATTATTATAATTCTAACATTGCTCAGAGTTACTGTGACACTGTGTCTATACTGTAAGAGGCCTACGCCGAATAGATCGGTATAATATTGATAGGTCTTATATAACAAAGAGAAAAACATTAGAGAAGGAAAGAAAGAGAAAGTGTAGAAATCAGCAATCAGAGTGAATATTTATACATGTATGTGATGACATACATGGTGGAGCTTCGGGGTGGAAGAATCTATACGCGTTCATGGCAGCCGAAGATCAGCAATCAAGAATGGCCGAGGATCAGAGCATACATGTTCAAGAGTGAAGTAGAAGAATCTATGAAGTGGAGCAGAATAGTCTATATAATTGATCAGGTGCAGCCTGCCACATTAGTCCTTCTCTTTCAGAAGCAGTTCTCATCAGTCAAGAACTGCTGTTTCAGATAATACAGAACTCAGAGTTCAGGTCAGTTGATCATAGCTGACTCATTTCACAAGATATTGTCAGTCACAGCTGTGAGATCTCTCATTGAGAATATTCTCAATCTCTCACTCAAGCTCATTATCTTCTTCTATGATGTCTGGTAACTGTCAGTCAGAAGTCAGTTGAGAAGAAAACAGATCAGTGACAGCACAGCAGAGTAAGCTTGTATGAAATACATTATAAATCTCTGATAATGTGTCAAGACAGTAGTGTGACTATCTAGAACTTCTATCACTTTATATCTGATGTGATAGTAATCTAGTATACAAGATAAACATGTGATTCATATATTCTTAAGATTCAATCATATCAAGTCTTCTATCTTATATTA
>NW_003101646.1:242223-258734 GCF_000003855.2 Blastomyces gilchristii SLH14081 | reverse complement strand
CAACCTCTGTGTATAGAAGCAGATCATATCAATCATCTTATAAGTGATTGTAGAACTTATAGAGATAGTTCTTTACAGTCTGAATTATTCATTCTGATGCATCATCAGTCTCAGAATGATAGGCAGTTAACAGATAGTATATAATCTTGAGAACTTGACAGATTCTTGTTCAGAGAGTACTCACAAATTGATAGCTCTGATTTAATACTATTAATCTCAGTAACTCATGCATCTGATAGAATGAACTTCATAAGAAGACTTTAATAACTTGTTCAGCATTTATCTTATCACAAGATTGCAATATTATATCTTTACTTAGTTAGTCAATGATAATCAGAATGTTTCTACAACTCTTACTCTCAGATAGATTAACAGTAAAGTTAATTACTATATCTCATCAGATTCTATCAGAAATATCAAGTAATTTCAGTAGATCTTTTCTACAGTTCTTTCATAAGATAATAGAAGAATAGTGATTACAGTTTCAGATAAAGTATCTGATACTGTTTAATATCTCAGATCATTAGAACTCTCAGAAGATCATTCTATACAGTTATTCACAGCCTGAATAATCAGTCATACATGAATCATGTATCTCTTGTATTATTCAAATGTGTAAGAATTCAGAGTGAGAGACTCAGTATTATTCATGAAATCATAGAGTGTTATTATCATCAATTGAATATTCTGAGATGTCAGTTCTTACATGTAATTCTAAGAGAAATCAGAATACTTCTTGTCATACTGCTTCAGTAAGTGTTTAAAGAAGTTCATCAGTTTGAGCTGCTGTATGTCATAGCTCATCTAATGTAGATTTAAGAGAAGTTGAGATATCAGTGATAGTTCTAATCAGAGAAGTATATATAGTGCTGTGAGCTGTTTCATCTTGATCAACTAGTATCTTCAGATTTAAGAGCTGATGCTCTTGATTCATTCAGCAAGTATCTATTATATTGAATGATATATCTTGCTCTCATTATGAAAGAACATCTGTCATCAAGTTCTGACTGCTAGAATAGTAGTGTATTGTAAAATGAAAGCAGCTTAAGAACTCAGATCATTGTATCTATTATTCAGTGAGTTTACAGATAGTTATAAAGTATTTGAGATTCTTATGATCTATAACTATCTCAAATTCAGAGATACTTCAGAGTTCAGAGTTCTATTCTTCTAAACAGTATACAATTATAAAAAGTTTCTTATCATAGATCTCATAATTGCATTCAGCAGAACTCAGTTTCTTAGATATGAAGACACATAATTATAGAACATCTTTATTATTATATTATAATATCACTTCTTCTGTTACATAGTTAGAGAAATCAGCTTCAACAACTGTCTTATAATCAGGATTGAATGTTATCAGTAGAGAGGTATTAATGAATATCTTCTTCATCTGTGTAAATGCAGCTTCAGTGTCTACTGATCATTGAAATACTGAGTCTTTCTTAGTGAGTTCTGTAAGTAATCTTATAATATCTGAGAAGTTTCATATAAATCACTGATAGAAGTTAGTAAATTCAATGAAGCTTTATATATCTTTCACAGTGTACAGAGTCTCTCATTCAAGAATAGCAGAGATCTTCTCAGAATTCATTCAGATTCTCTTATCAGCTTCTATAATAAAATCTAAGTATTTAGTACTCTTGACTTTGAAATCATACTTGTCAATATCAATTGATAGTTCTGCTTCTTGTAGTCATTGTAATACTCTTTGTACATACTCTTGATATTTCTTTCTAAATTCATTGATAAAGATGAGGATGTCATCTAGATAAGCAGATACAAATTCATTAAGAAAGTCTCAGAGTGCTCAGTTAATATACTTCTGAAATGTACTAAGAGTATTGATCAGTTCAAAGAGTGTGACTACTCATTCAAAGAGATTATATCATATTCAGAATGCTGTAAGTCACTCATCTTCTTCAGTAATACAGGTCTTATGAAATGCAGTGATGATATCTAACTTTGTAAATCATTGAGCTTATTCAATATGAGCTAGAGTTTCATTGATAAGAGATAAAGAATAACAGTCTTTCTTTGTTAATCTGTTCAATTCTTGATAATTCACACAGAACTGAAGTTCTTCATCTGATTTCTTTGCAAAGAGAATAGAAGCTGCAGCAGAAGAGTTGCTAATATGTATGAATTTTTTATTCAACAGATTATTAAGTGTCTTTTGAAGAAGAAGAAGTTCATCTCAGAACATGTTATAAAGAGAGTCTTATAACAGTTCAGAGTTCTTATCATTCTTTTTCTCTAACTTAATACTGTGATTCACTTCAGAACCTTGTAAGAGAGATATATTCATAATATTATCTTGTCAGAAGATATCTAGATATTCATGATATTATTAAGAGAGTTTTGTATGAGAATCTGTTGTTATAATATAAGATAACTTTTCTAGAGCCTTTTTGATATTAATTAGACTGATGAAATAGATTGACATATGATTCTGCTGTCAGTAAACTTGTCAGTAACTCTGTCAGTGATTTTGATAATGACTTCTTTTTCAGAGTATTTCATAAGCATTGACAGAGATCTGTGTAAGATTCATAGTCTTGTGAATATCATCTTCATGAATTCTATCATTATTAGAGAATATCAAGCTTCTGTTTTAAGCATTCAGTAAGATGTCTTATTCAGACCACAAGGATCTCCAATCTCACCCATTTTATTTGCAATATACACTGCATATCTATTCAAAAATAGAAATATGAGAATAGTGCGATCTCTGAGTTATGTGGATGATATTGGTCTAGTCTACAGCTCAAAAACTATCAAAGAGAATTTGAAAGTGATTGAAGAAGCTGCAAAGGAAATCTTTATTAGAGCAGATATCAATCAAATTCAATTTGATATGGATAAAACTGAGTTAATTCATTTCTTTCCTAGATTCAATGAGAAAGAACTATCTCTAACTCTTTTAAATAGAGAGATTAAACCCAGTGTAAATGTCAAATGGTTAGGAGTATGGTTAAACTCCAAGTTGAATTTTAAATATCACATTCAACAAAGAACTGTCAAGGCAGAAAGACTATTGAACAACATAATCAGACTATCAAATACAGAGAGAGGTCTATCCTTCCAGGCTATGAGACAGTTATAAATAGCCTGTATTACATCAGTAGCTGATTATGGAGTTCAAGTTTGATGGAATAATCAAGGGAATTTCACTGAACTCTTTCAAAGTCTGCAAAACAGAGCCTTGAGAAGAATTCTGGGAGCATTCAAATCATCTCCTATTAAAGCAATGGAAATTGAAGCTTCAATTCCTCCTCCTGCTATTAGATTTGAAAAGGCCTGTATGAACTATGCTCTGAGAGTTATAAAGATGAGCTCAAATCATATAATCAGAGAAAGAGTCTCTTCTTCATTTCCATCAATTAACTCTGGAAATGAACTGGATTGGAATAGATTTCTTGATTGGAATGAAAATAATTCTTCAAAGAAAATGCCTTCTCAACTGTACAGACTATGCTCTCTGATTAAAAATCAATTTTCTTCTTTAAATGTTGAAAAGTTGATCATGAGAAGTTATCTCCCTGAAGAGAAAAGCTTGAATCTCTTATAGACTTACAAGTAAGTGAACTATCAAAAGAGAAAGAATATGAACAGCATTTGAAGAGAATTTCTACAATCAATATAAAAGACTCTATTCTGATTTATTCAGATGGCTCAAAAAATGAGAATTTGAATAGATTAGGTGCAGGCATTGCTTATACTGAAGATAATATCAATTTTATCTCAGATTTCTGAAATCTAGACTGTGAATCTGAAGTCTTTGATGCTGAACTATTTATAATAGTGAAAGCTTTCAAACTCATAGAAATAAAATCTTATAAAAGAGAAAATAGTTTGAAAGAGGCATGAATATTCTCTGATAGTCAAGCTGCTTTAAAAAGACTTAGAAATAGTCAGATTCATAATGATCAAATGAATCTTGAACTGATCTTAAACTCTGTTTTGAAAATTCAAAAGAGAAGAATATCAAAGCTGATAATCCATCTTCACTGAGTTCCTGCTCATATGAATATTCATGGCAATGAATTGGCTGATTCAGCTGCAAAAAAGGGTGCAGAATTAAGCAGATCTATTCAAAAAATTGTGTCCTGGTCTTTTATAAAGAGAAAAATAAAAGAATCTTATTTAGACAAGTGAAATGAAAGCTGGCAGAAACAAAAGAAGAGTATACATTATTCAAGATTTGAAACAAAACCCAAGTGGAAATCTTGTTCAATTAAATGTAAAAAGAAAATATTCTCATCTATAATACAGCTGAAACTAGGACATGGCTATTTCAAATCTTATATACAAAGATTTGATGATAGATTTGACTCAATAGAATGCTCATTCTGCAATGCAAATGAGAATCCTGAGCATATTGTAATGCACTGTGCATTAAACAATAGTCTCAGAGCCAGATTGAAAGAGAAGTATGATCTAAATCAATTAAATATGAGATTCTTATTCTCAACTGAGACAGGAATTAAATACTTAATAGACTTTCTATCAGAAACTCAAGCAGCTACAAGAAAATGGCTAAATTCAGAATTATCTGAATATGAAGAGGAGGAAATCAATCAGATATAGTCTGTTAAAACAGCTATATACTATCTTTTAATAATTTGTTTTGTTACAGTCTCTCTTTACTTTATCTTTTCCTTTCAATTCCTTTCTATCTATCTATTTAATGTGTCTATCTTTAAGACTGTGTTCTCTTTCTCTTTTCCTTTGTCATGATATTGTCAAATGGTTTCAAAGTATCAGAAGATGTTAAAACACTGCAATTTGTAAACAGTTTTTGTATTCTGGGCTGGAATTTTCTGATTTTGCATATCTGAAATTGATGAATGTATAATAGTTAACTTTACAGACATAGGAAAAACCCTGAGAACTAAAAGTTCTCAGGTAGATGTCATAGTCTCTGACTGCATACATCTATAATTGAAGAATAATAATAATAATAATAATGTCTTATTCAGATAGTCAGGCAAGTTCTAACATAAGATTATAATCAAGATTATCAACTTCATATACATAGACATCTTCATATTAATGTTCTCTCATATCTATGTTTAGTTTCATCATGTAACAGATATAAACATCTTTCAGATCATCAATTCTGCAAGAAGTTAAGATTTTGATAAAGAGATATACTGAAGGTTATGATATCTTACAACTGAAGATTTTATCATTGCATAGTGACATAGATCACTGTCTATCATGGCTTTCATATTATACATATTATCAATCACAGTAGATACAAGAATCACATTCATTGTTATTTTCTCTTTAAATTGTTGTCATCTGATCTCTTTAAGCTTCTGTTTGTGAATTTGAACAGAAGCTAATCTTTTCTCTGTTTCACTGAGATATTCTTATAGTTATCTTCTGAATCTTTCTCTAATGTAACATGATTGATGCAGACAGACACTGATTCATTCTTTAAATGAGAAGACACTGATCTTTCTCTCAAGTATGAAGACACATAGATTAATCAGCAGTTGAAAGCAATGTGTTCTGATCAGTTACAGTTGATGCACACTTCATGTTAATATCAATCAGTGACTTCTTCAGAAGTGATCTCAGAGACTCAGAAGCTCATTCAGACAGTGAAGACTCTTGCTTATGCATAGATATTCAAGTCTACTCAGTTCATAGCATCTGCATCATTGTTGTGATTCTTCAGTGTAGATATGTGAGTGACTGAAATGTAATATCTTCTGTCACTGTTCTGTATACTCTTGAGCTTGGTAAGACAGTCATTCAATATCTGAAGCTGTGTGCAGAAGTCTTTATAAGTCTGATCTTCATCTATGCTTACAAGAGCCTGTAAGAGTTTGAAAGTCAATGTCTTTTTGAGCATGCTAATCTTCATTCAATTCTCTCAAGATTGATCACCTACTTCTAGAATCTTGGTGTTAAAGTCAGGAATAAATGTTGTAAGAGAAGTGTTTCTCTGTCAAGTATTCTATAATCAATCTAATGCTTTCTGTTATATAACAGTGTCTTGAAACAGAATATCAAGATATTTCATGATATTGTCAGATGTTTACAACACTGATTTACATACTTTCATTCATGAGTGGAATTTCTGTTTCACACAATTCTTCAATTGTTCATTGATATATCAATCTTGATTGATTAATGAACTGATGACATCTTTATCTACACTCAGTTTTACAAGCATTTTCATTCTTCATGATGAGTAGAGAGTGAGATTAGAAGTATCAAAATATACAGAAGCATCTAAGCATTCTTTCAGCACTTTTGTATTCAATTCTGTAGATGTTGAAATTGTATGAGTTAATCATTGAATCTCTTTGTATTGAAGTTGTTGAGTCACATGTATATCTGCTATCTGTTGCTGTTGTAATTTCAATATTGCTCAGAGTCACTGTGATATCACTTCTATGCTCACACTTAAGAGTTCTCTTATATTATTGTTAGACATAATTATATCATTTATCAGATGTGTGATATCTGTGAAATCTGAAGAAGTGTAATTGTATTCTCATACATCTGAGTGTCAGAACTCTCAGGTCTTTCACTGACATTCTCTTTGTAAGATCTTATTGCGGGGCCAGGGCGACTGATGAGCAAGCTTCTATCTGAGAACTCAGTGTCTGCTTAACTGTTTCTCTTTCTTACATGTCATTACGCGTTCAGATATCTCTCAATGAATAATCATTTCTAATGAGAAGACAATGCATGAATAATCATTTTCTAATAAGAAGACAATGAACATTTTTCTAGTGTAAGAGGTCTATGCCAAATAGATTGGTATAATATTGATAGGTCTTATATAACAAAGAGAAAAACATTAGAGAAGGAAAGAAAGAGAAAGTGTAGAAATCAGCAATCAGAGTGAATATTTATACACATATGTGATAACATACACAGTGGAGCTTCAGGGCGGAAGAATCTATACGCGTTCATGGCGGCCGAAGATCAGCAATCAAGAATGGCCAAGGATCGGAGTGTACATGTTCGAGAGTGAAGTGGAAGAATCTATGAAGTGGAGCGGAATAGTCTATATAATTGATCGGGCGCAGCCCGCCACATATACTCATATTTAAGAGTTTTTTCATATTATTGTTAGACATGATTATATAGTTCATTGAATGTGTGATAACTGTGAAATTGAAAGAAGTATAATTATATGAATATCTTATACATCTAGAGTGTCAGAACTCTCAAGTCTTGTACTGATATTCTCTTATAAGATCTTATTCTCTTCAAGAGATCTTGTTACAGAGTTAGAGTGACTGATGAGTAAGCTTCTATCTAAAGACTCAGTGATAGTGTAGCATGACGGAGCCGAAGCGGTGGCTAGTCGGCAGTGTTATGTAGAGGTAGTTATTTGAGAAGCTGTAGAGATGAGCTTGACTATCTTGCTTAAATAGTAAGCTCATGAGCTACAGAGTTATTGTGAGAATATCACAGATATGATACTTAGTATACTAAGAAAATTGTATAAGAAATGCAGTAACTCTTATATATATTCTCATAGAAGATTAAAAACAAATTGCTGACTTCTTTAATAAGAAGTCAGTATCTAGCTATTCTATATAGATAATGAGCAGATACTCTTCTCTCATTTCATGAGTGAGAATAGCTGAGGTGATATCTCAGCAGTGTCTCACTATTATGAAAGAGTAATCTGCTGATCTTATATAGAAGCAGAGTTCTTATATTTATCAATCAGATCTTTCTATATTATATCTGAATAATGTTATAGAGTGATTGAAAATCAGTTTGAACAGTCTGCAGAATGAATGAAATCATTTATAAAGAAGTAATAAGCTATGCAGAATCACAGCAGAGTCTTGATATAGTCAGAGACATGATAATGTTCTTCTCTTTAAGAGTATAGTCTCAATACTCTTAAGATTATCAGATTAGAAATTATCTTTATTATATAGTAATAATTATCAACTGATTTAATAGTATATATACTGTATATAATATAAAGAAATAGATGAGTTTCTCTGCTGACTGTATAAATCTTTTCTTTCTTATCTCTATTTAAATTAACTGTGTGATAAGTGAATTTCTTATATATTAATTAAAATGTGAAAAATGTAGTTAATAAGTGACTTACAGATCTTTTAATATATTTCATTCTACATATGAAACTCTCTGCAAAAGTGATGTGTTTTAGAGATAAAGTTAACAGTAGTGACAGAATTTTTTAAAAAGATTTTCTTTCTCTTATGACACATTTTTCTCTCTCTCTTTCATCTGTAATAGTAAGTGCATGAGAGTATTATTCTTGAAAGATAATAAGAAGCTTATTCTGATATTTTCTAGTAAGTAATAAATGTCTTCATGATGCAGCTGCGGTCTCTGTAACTGTTAAGAAAGTCAGGTTGAAGATGGAGATAACAGTGTCAACAGACTGTGAAAGTATCACTTTTATTATCACATCTTCTTCTTCTTCTTCTGCATCTCTTACAGCTGCAGTGATAAATGCTGTGTCTTACAGTGAAATATTATTTCTTCTACTGATTAGCTTGTCTGTATTCAGTTCTTTCTCTATCTCTCTCATCACTATCACAATGCCGCTCTCTCTCTCAGTTAACACAGTAGTATATGACCTCATATAATCATTCAGAGAGAATCTCAGAAAGAGCTTGATTTCAGAAACAGCAGCTTCAAGAAGCTCAATTCATAGTTTCTCTCTTATAATATATCTGAGCCCTGCTCAGAATGCTGCTGAGTTAAGTCTGCAGAATTCTGCAGTTTCTTTGTCTTCTTTCTATAAGAAGGCTTCAGTGCAGTCTCAGACTAGTATTATTACTTATCTACACTATACTAAGCAGCTGAAGAAAGAGAAGATCTTGTACACTCATCTCTTCTTTCACTCTTATTATTTTTATTATATCTGTAATAATAACTTCTGTCTCTCTGTAAGTATTATTTTATAAGAAGATATCATATCAGTTCTGATAAGAAGCTCAGATGCTCAAGCAGTACAGAGTAAGAATCTTAAAGCTTTAAGTATTGACAGATTCTATCAAGACTGAGAAGATTCTTCTTACTCATCTATAAAAGAAGATGAAAGTGTGAGTCTCTGAGATAAAAAAACATCTCAGAATAGCTAATCTTAAGAAGAGATTAGTCAGCACTGCTGTTAAAAGTACTACAGAGATAAATTACTAATTGAAGAGAATCTCACTTCAATTGAAGTAGATGACTGAGATGTTTTATAAATTAATAAGTTAATATATTATGCATCTCTTATACTCTTCTATAGCATGCTCTTCTGCAGCACTGCAGTACTAACTTCACAGCAGATAAAAATACTAATACTGAAGACTTTAACAGTGAAGAATGAGTTTGATAAAGATGTAGTTATTAATAAGTAGACTCTGAGATTCTTTCTTTTTACTTTTTCTACAGACTGTAGCTCTATTAGAATAGCAGCAGTCTATGAGTTAATAATATTAATCTATATTGATTTTAAATATCTCTTTCTTTTCTTATTAACTGCTTCAGAAATTTTACACTTTGTATAGTCTTATTAAACTTCTAAAAATTCTTTGAGAGAAAATAGAAGTAGAGTGCTACAGAGTTCATAAGACACTGACTCATTATTATAAGATTATCTCTAAAAAATTCTTTGAAAAAAATGAGAAGTCTTAAACAGTATTTCTTATTCAATATCTCTGATATGTAATAGAGTAGTCTTTACTAGTCATCTCATAGCTTACAATCTCTTTCTCAGGATTTTTCAAATACTCAAGCAGTTTTCATGAATTCTCTGATAATGAATAATCTTCTTATTTAATAAGATATTGAAGCTTACTGTAATATATTCACTTATTCAATATTTTCTTCATAAGATATTCAGTAGTATTCTTGATCTCAATGTTATCTGATTAAGATAACTTTATCTTGAGACATTGCTTATAGAGCTTTAAATAGAAAATATGAAAAATAGAATGAATTGATTTCAATTCTGAGAGTAATTTCAACTTATATAGCTGTTTATTTATCACTCTTATTACTGAGAAAGATTCTAGTCATCACTTACTAAGCTTCTTATACAGTCTCATTGTCTTGATATTCTTTGTTAAAATTAGTACTTAATTCTCTATTAAGAACTTTATTGAAAGATGTTTTCAATTATAGTATTTTATCTACTATTTCTGAGCACAGTGAATGCTTTTCATCATCTTCTCATGAATTTTATTTAAAAGTTTCAATCTTACTTTTATTTCTGATACTGAGAGATACTCTGTTCTCTGTATCTATTTAATATTCTGACTATCTATCTCTTTCTTTAAAACATTGTCTGTGATATTACTGAGTAATGAAGAATTATATTTATAATAAGTATAGAAAGAAGATACTTTTAAGATTGTATTCTTTACATTATTATATATGAATTCAGCAGTCAGAAGATGTTTGAGTCAATCATTCTGATAATATAAATAGAATACTTAAAGATACTGTTCTAATATCTGATTCTGATATTCAGTCTGATCATTTGTCTGCAGATAAAATACAGTACTGAGAAGACATTTTATTATAAGATAATAGTAAAAAGCTGATCAGTATTTGCTGATGAAGAGAGATTCTCAATCTATTATCAATGATTTCAGAGCATCATGATTATAAATAATAATATCTAAAAATAGATCAGTCAATTCAGAGGCTTTAATCTTTTTATAAGTAGAGATATATTTAATTATCTTTATAAAGCAGTTAATAATGATTAAAATCAAGTCATATTCTTTGACTCTTGTCAACTTCAGCAGATCAACTATGAAATTCATTAATAGATTCTGTTATAAGCTCTTTAAAATAGACAGTGATACTAACTCACTATATTACTTATACTGCAGAATCTTTATTCTTTAACAGATATTATAAGTCTTAATATACTCTTTGACATCTGTCTGAAGCTTATCTTAAATATATTTATATTTTAGAAGCTTCTCAGTCTTCTCTAATCTGAAGTGCTCAGTATAAGAATTATTATGATAAATTCTTAATAACTTCTGATACACTGTTCTACTATAAGAAATGAAGACTGAATTATTTAGTAGTAGAAGTTCATATTTTTCTAGTTATCAGTGACTTGATTTCTTAGCAGTATTACTCTGCTCAGAATCTATCTCTTTCAAGTTTAAACTGAATTCTCTCTTCTTCAACTTCTGAATTCAAGCTATAGTAGAGATATTTCTCTGCTGTAACTTATTAATGAATTCTAAAAGTAGTTGAGTTGAAAGATTGTAGATCATTTTATTCTTTATCAATTCAATAATAGTAAGATATAACATGAGAAGCTTATAATCTTCAGTGTCAGTTCTCTGTAGAGATCTGAGTTTTCTTTTATCTTCTATACTGAGTTGTATAGCTGTCTTACCAGCACTGTATCTGAGTTTCAGAGAATCTTAATTCTCTGTAGTCAGCTTTTTCTGCAGTGATGACAGAGATTCTTTTATAGAATTCTTCTTCTTATTAATAATATTATAATCAGGTCATCTAGACAGTATATTGACAGAGTTAAGTCAATCTGAATAGTATCAGATATAGAAATCATACTCTGAAAGCAGCTTCACTCATCTGACTTGACATTCTGTCAAGCTCTTTATTATCAAGAAGTAACATAGATTTATATAATCAGTGAGAACTTACACTGAATACTTACTACTCTAAAGATAATGTTATCAGATCTTAAAGAATTCAATAATTACTAACATCTCTTGATCATAAGTATTATATCTTCTCTGTGTGAGTGATAACTTCTTGAAGAAGAAGATCACTGATCTTTATTCACAGTATCTTATAAACTTTATAAAAAAGTCTTCTCTTACAGATATTTTATTGTCTGTATCTTCAGAGATTATTATTCTCTGATTCTTTCAACATTGAAAGATCTTCAGTGTTAACTGTAAAAAGATTTCACAGATCTCATTCTCAGATACATCAGTCTCACACTGACTGAATAAGTCAGAATTAAAGTGATTCAGCATTGTGATATCTGTAAAAGCTTGCTTCAATTCTGCAAATACTCTCACAGTGTCTTGAGTGAGAATAAACAGTCTCATTTTTCTGTCTTTAACACTTCTCTTTAACAGATCTGTAAGAAGAGCAGTAATTCATGAATATACATAGATGAATTATCTATAGAAATTCACAAATTCTAGAAACATCTGCATCTCATAGTATATCTGCAGCACTGATCAGTTCTTAATAATGAAGACCTGACTTCTGTTTATTGAAATGCTATTAATCTCAATAATATAATCTAAGAAATCAATCTTCTGCATGTAGAATGAGCATTTTTCAGTGTTTGTATAGAGTTAATACTGTCTTAAGCAACTTAACACTTCTTAAACATGAATATGATATTCTTCTTTTATTTTTGAGAAGATTAGAATGTTGTTTAAGTATACTATGCAGAAGATATCAACAAGGTCTCACAGTATCTCATTTATATAGATCTGAAAGATGGCTGAAGTGTTACAAAGATTAAAAGATAAAACAAGATACTTGAAATTACTGTACTTGATATGAAAAGCTGTTTTTCAAATGTCATCTTTATTAACTCTGATTTTATGATAGATATTCTGTATATCAATCTTCAAGAATATCTTTACTTCAGATAATTGATCAATCATCTTATTAATTAACAGTAATGAATAGTAATTCTTAATCATTATCTTATTAAGATCTCTGTAGTCTACACATAGATGTAGTCTATCATTCTTCTTAGATATAAATAGTATAAGTGTCTCTGCTGAACTCTTCAATGAGTATATTTAGTTCTTTGATTATGCTTTCTTAAGATATTTGTACAGAACATTCAATTTCTTTACTAACAAGTTATAAAGAGGCCTGTACAGCATTATTGCATCATCTTCAAGACAGATCTTATATTACACTTTGATATTAGAAAACTTCACTACTTCTCTTTTCAAAAAGACATTCTTATAATCTGTAAAGAGATGTTGTATTTATCTGTCTTCAATGATAGATACTGCTGTTAATCTTACAGTGAGAATAATAACTTCTTCATCTATTCTTAAGTCTCAGTCATCTGCTACACAGTATATTAACTCTATCTTTTTCTTAAGATTCTTTCAATGAAACTCTTCAGATTTCTCTATCACTGTCTCTTTATCAGTGAGACAGTATCATTACATCTAAGTGACTTAGTCAATGAGAGAATTGTTTTCTCTCAATTATGAGAGATCTAGAATGACATTCTTATCTATGATATTAATAATGTGAAGAAGCAGACTGCTCTTCTTAAAGATTTCTTCTAAGTCTGTGATCACACACTTTGCTTAAATTATGCTAAAACAGTGATATTTTATTTCATCAGTAAATTTCATATGATCTGACAGATCTATCTTCTTTCAACTCTTTATTAAAGAAAAGAAATAAAATATGAAGTTAGTATTTATCTCAGAGTTAAGTAGACATCTCACTAGTATCTTCTCATTTGAGATATTCATTGTGATTGTAATATGAACTTAGAGATATAAGAATTATTAATTCTTTATTTCTTTCTCTTCTGTGAATACATTTGTCAGAAGAGAAGTTAACTTTGAGAAGATATCTTCTCAGTTTCTTCTCTTCTTCAGCTTCTTATAATTACTAGTATAGTGATCATCAGCTTCACAGTTAAAACAGAGATCTTTATCAAATCTTTTTTAATATTTCTTTATAGTGAGTGAAGAATCAGAATACTTGAAATTCTTCTTTACTTTCTCTGCACTGAAGCTGTCACAGTTAGACTGGCCGCCGGGATCATGAATTTCACGTTTGGTCCCATTTGATCTGGTCCCATACATTTCTTGGCGTGAATCCGCTGGGACTAGCCATCAAAAAAACATGCAAAGTGACTATATATCAGATCTTAAAATGGAACCATGACTTGAAAAAAATGAGAAAGTGGTCTCATTTGGTCCCATTTAGTCTCATTCTTGACATAAAGTTACTATTTTTAGACATTTTAAGGTTTTTTTTAGACTATTTTTAATTTTTTAAAAAGTAATGCTTTTTGGTAACACTCAAATGAGATTTAAAGTCATTTAAAGCAATAAAAATAATTTAAATTGAGAAGTGGAAATCATGGTCCCATTTGGAAAATGTGACAAGAGTAGACAGTAAGTCTCACTGAGACAGTATGAGACTACTATCTAATGTTAAAACCGTGTAATGAGATCAGTTGAATTGGTAATGAGACTATCAAAAAATCTGGTTCTGGTCTCAGACACGGTCACACGGTCAGTCTAGTCACAGTGCTGTTTAGATTCTATTATTAATTACTTAGAAGAGATCTTATTAATCTTTTTCTCAGAGTATTGATTATTTCAAATAGATTCAGAAAGCTAAGTTGACAAGCTCAGTATAATTAATTAATAAACTCTGATACTGTGATATTATTGTTCACATCTTGTGAGTCAGCTTTGTAAGATAAAGCTGTGTTTTTAATTAATTCAAATCATCAGTTAATTTCTCTCAATACTTTTCAAATCTTGTATTGAAATTAGAAGAATTCTCATTATCTTATTAATATAATAAGTTGAATCACTGTATCACTGTAAAGCTGCAGTTGCAGTGATCTTCAATCTGATTCAGTAGAAAGTTTTTGAATTCTTCTCAAGTTATAACAGTATTGATACACTCAAGCTTTCTCTTCTTAATAGCTCAAGTAGTTGCAGAGATGTCTTCAAGAAGGTTGACAGTGTATATTACTTATATCTTATGAGTATTAAACTGGCTTGAGTTAAGATGAAATTTCTGTTCAAGAGTATGAATGAAGTTGTGAAATTCAGATAATGTGTTTCTCTTGTAATTTGAAGAATCTTCAATCTTAATCTCTCTATCTTCATGATAGATGTAGATGTGTAGAGGCTGTGATAATAATAGAGTGATTGAAGAGCTTATGTTAAAATGTGCAGTGAGTTCAGAAATCTCAGATTTCTGTCAGAGTAGAGATGTACACACTCTAGAGAATAATATGAAGTTTTTCTCAGAGAGTGAAGTCAGATCAGTCTCAGCACAGATGTATGAGATTATATCAGTTCATTAATAGAGCTTAACTGATTCAAACTTATAATCAGATTAAGTGATTTGAATTGTAATGTAACAGAGCTGAAGCAGTGACTAGTCAGTGATATCACATAGAGATAGTTGTTTAAGAAGCTGTAGAGATGAGCTCAACTATCTTACTTAAATAGTGAGCTCATGAGCTACAGAGTTATTACAAGAATATCACAGATATGATACTTAGTATACTAAGAAGATTGTATGAGAAATGCAGTAACTCTCATATATATTCTCATAGAAGATTGAAAATAAATCACTGACTTCTTTAATGAGGAGTCAGTATCTAGCTATTCTATATAGACAATGAGCAGATACTCTCATCTCATTTCATAAGTGAGAATAGTCAGGGTGATATCTCAGCGACATCTCACTGCTATGAAAGAGTAATCTGCTGACCTTGTATAGAAGTAGAGTTCTCATATTTATCAATTAAATCTTTCTATATTATATCTGGATGATGTCATAGAGTGATTGAAAACCAGTTTGAACAGTTTACAGAATGAATAAAATCATTCACAGAGAAGCAATGAGCCGTGTGAATCCGCAGCGGGGCCTTGACGCGGCCAGAGGCGTGACAGATAGACTCACTGCTGAGATTATGAATTTCATGTTTAATCTCATTTAATCTGATCTTATACATTTCTTGACATGAATTCCACTGCGACTAATCATTAAAAAACCATGCAAAGTGACTATATATCAGATCTCAAAATGAGATTATGACTTAGAAAAAATAAGAAAGTGATCTTATTTAATCTTATTTAGTTTCATTCTTGACATAAAGTTACTATTTTTAGACATTTTAAGGTTTTTTTTAGACTATTTTTAATTTTTTAAAAAGTAATGCTTTTTGATAACACTTAAATGAGATTTAAAGTCATTTAAAGCAATAAAAATAATTTAAATTGAGAAGTGAAAATCATAATCTTATTTAAAAAATATGATAAGAGTAGACAGTAAGTCTCACTGAGACAGTATGAAACTACTATCTAATCTTAAAACTGTGTAATGAGATTAATCAAATTAATAATGAAACTATCAAATATTCTGATTCTGATCTCAGACACGGTCACACAGTCAGTCTACTCAGTGACTGCTTAACTGATTAAGACTCAGTGTCTGCTTAACTGATTATTTCTCTATTTCTTATACATTGTTACACATTCAGATATCTCAGTGAGTAATTGTTTCTGATAAGAAGATAATGAACATGAATAATCATTTCTAATGAGAAGACAATGAATATTTTTCAAGTGTAAGAGATCTACACTGAATAGATCAGTATGATATTTATAGGTCTTATATAACAAAGTGAAAAATGTTAAAGAAGAAAAAGAAAGAGAAAGTGCAAGAATCAGTAATCAGAGTGAATATTTATATGTATATGTAGTAATGTATGTGATGAAGCTTCGGAGTGGAGAAATAGAAATTCT
>NW_003101646.1:231568-240612 GCF_000003855.2 Blastomyces gilchristii SLH14081 | reverse complement strand
GAATAGAAACTCAAATTGCATTTATTCTGTCTCAAATGTATTTGAATAAAAAGTTGATTTTATACTTCTTCAGAAACTGAATTTTAATGCTGAGTAAAAGTACATCATTTCTTATTCAAGCTACTACTGCTTTCTATCTCAAAAGTCTAAGATAAAGTCAAGAGTAGTAATCTATGAAAGAAAGAGATTAAGATATTAATTTAATCTAAGATTTAATATCATATCTGACCCTGATATTCTAGTGAGTGATATTATAGATAAAGAGAATAAGTTTGATACTATACAGCTTATAAATATCTATAATGAAAAGTCATTGAAGAAAAATAACATTATTTGAATTCTTAATAGAGAATTTTTGAATATAACTTCATTAAAAAATTTTATAATTGTAGAAGATTTTAATACACATCATCTCTGATAAAATCCAGAATGTGAAAGAGCAGTAAAAGTAGATAAACTAGTTAAATAAACTTTTAAGCATTCAATAGATTTAGTTAACAAGTCTGATTAACAAACATTCTTTAGAAAAGACATGAAACAGAAATCTATTATAGATTTAATCTTCATATTATAAAATCTAATTGAAAACAGACTTATAAACTTATTTATTGATTTAAATGAGACATCAGAATCAGATCAAGAGATTATTTAATTCAATATTAAACTGAGTGAAAAATAAATGAGTAAAAATCCTCTTCTCTCTAATCAGTATAACTTTGAAAAAGCTGATTGAAAAGCAGTTAAAGAAAGTATAAAACTGTTAAAATCTGAAAAGTAAAGTAAGCTCTATTGAAATCTCAGTTAAGATATTTCAAATGAAATACTTAAGAATAGAGTAAAGCTGATTACATCTATTATTTTAACAAGTATTAGATATAATATTTTAAAGAAAAAGGCTTCTGAGTATTTCAAATCTTGATGAAATAAGAATATCACATTTAAAAGAAAATAATTAGTTACTGCTAGAAGAGATTGAAAGAATGATATAATATCTGATAAAGAGTTCAAAGCTATCAGAAATGAATATTTTTCAGATATTAAAAGAGTTAAAACAGACTACTGAAACAAATTTCTTAAAGAAGTATAAGAAAAAGAAGTTTTTAAAGCTTTTAACTATACTAAAATAAGAAGTGTAGTAAAACTTTCAGTCTTAGAATATAAGTTTCAGAATGAATTATATACAGTAAATTCTTTTGAGAAAAAATATCAAGCTTTTATAAGAATTCGCTTTCAAAACTCATCAGATTTAGATTCATAGAAAGAGAATATATCACTTTATAACTATATTAATAAAAATAACTGAGAATGATCTGAACTTATATAAGATGAATTAGAGTCAGTTATCTTCTCAAGTTCAATTAAAACTGCTACAGAGTCTAATTCAATCAATCACTTAATTATTTAAAATATATGTTTCTACTTGAAAAATGAATATTTTGAGCTCTTTTTTAATCTCTTGAAAAATGATTATTATTCTGAATGCTGAAGAGAAGTCACTGAAGTGATTCTTGTAAAATTTAATAGAAAAGCTTCAATTTCTAAGTTATATAGAGTAATATCTCTATTGAACTGTCTGAAAAAGATTTTAGAAAAGATAATAGCTACTAAACTATCTTTTATAAGCTCTATTAGTGATTCTCTTCTATTTAGTAAATAAATAAGAGATAGAAAACAATGCTCTGTAATTAATACTGTTCTCTTAGTTATTTATAATATTCAAATAGCAAAGTATGAAGATCTGGTCTTAACTGTAGTTTTTATTAATATAAAAGATGTATTTAATCATGTTTCAAAATCAAAGATGATTCAGACTTTGAAGATGTTAAAACTGTCACTTTCTCTAATAAATAAGTTAACTATTTTATATCTAAAAGAATCATACAACTATTCTTTGATGAAATGAATAAGATAAGACTGAGATAAAAATAGAAGTACTGTAAGAATCTTTAATCTCACTCATTTTATTTATAATATACACTGTATATCTATTCAAGAATAGAGATATGAAAATAGTGAGATCTTCAAGTTATATAAATAACATTAATCTAGTCTACAGTTCAAAAATAATTAAAGAGAATTTAAAAGTAATTGAAAAAGCAGTAAAGAAAATCTTTGTTAGAGTAGATATCAATCAAATTTAATTTGATATGAATAAAACTGAGTTAATTCATTTCTTTTCTAGATTTGATAAGAAAAAGCTATGTCTAACTCTTTTGAATAAAGAGATTAAACTCAGTTTGAATGTTAAATAATTAAAAGTATAGTTAAACTCTAAGTTGAATTTTAAATATTATATTCAACAAAGAACTATCAAGACAAAAAGACTATTAAATAGTATAATCAGACTATTAAATACAGAGAGAGATCTATTCTTTCACACTATGAGACAGTTATACATAGTCTGTATCATCTCAGTAGCTAATTATGAAGTTCAAGTTTAATAAAATAATCAAGAAAATTTCACTGAACTCTTTCAAAGTCTGTAAAACAGAGCTTTGAGAAGAATTCTGAAAGCATTTAAATCATCTTCTATTAAAGTAATGAAAATTGAAGCTTTAATTCTTTCTTCTATTATTAGATTTGAAAAGACCTGTATAAACTATACTCTGAGAGTTATAAAGATGAGCTTAAATTATATAATCAGAGAAAGAGTCTCTTCTTCATTTTTATTAATTAACTCTGAATATGAACTGTATTAAAATAGATTTCTTGATTGAAATGAAAATAATTCTTCAAAGAAAATATTCTCTCAACTATAAAGACTATATTCACTGACAAAAAATCAATTTTCTTTATTAAATATTGAAAAAGTTGATAATGAGAAGATATCTCTCTGAAGAGAAATCTTGAATCTCTTATAAACTTGTAAATAAGTGAACTATCTAAAGAGAGAGAATATGAATAGTATTTAAAGAGAATCTCTATAATTAATATAAAAGACTCTATTCTGATTTACTCAGATGACTTAAAAAATAAGAATTTGAATAGATTAGATACAGACATTTCTTATACTAAAGATAATATCAATTTTATCTTAGATTTCTGAAATTTAGAGTGTGAATCTGAAGTCTTTGATACTGAACTATTTGTAATAGTGAAAGCTTTCAAACTCATTGAAATAAAATCTTATAAAAGAGAAAATAGTTTAAAAGAGATATAAATATTCTCTAATAGTTAAGCTGCTTTGAAAAGACTTAGAAATAGTCAGATTTATAATAATTAAATAAATCTTGAACTGACTTTAAATTTTGTTATAAAAATTCAAAAGAAAATTATATTAAAACTGATAATTTATCTACACTGAGTTTCTACTCATATAAATATTCTGATTCAGCTGTAAAAAAGAGTTTAGAATTAAGCAAATCTATTCAAAAAATAGTGTTCTGGTCTTTTATAAAGAGAAAGATAAAAGAATCTTATTTAAACAAGTGATTTAAAGAAGTGAAATAAAAAGCTGGCAGAAAATAAACGAAGAGGATTTGAAATAAAATTCAAGTGAAATAAAACTCAAGTGAAAAATCTTTTTCAATTTGTAATGTGATGAAACCGAAGCAGTAACTAGTCAGTGATATTATATAGAGATAGTTATTTAAGAAGTTATATAAGTGAGCTTAACTATCTTGCTTGAATAGTAAGCTCATAAGCTACAGAGTTATTGCAAGAATATCACAGATATAATACTTAGTATACTAAGAAGATTGTATAAGAAATGCAGTAACTCTTGTATATATTTCAGTAGAAGAAAAAATAAATCACTGACTTCTTTGATCAGAAGTCAGTATCTAGCTATTCTATATAGATAATGAGTAAATACTCTTCTTCTATTCTATGAGTAAGAGTAGCTGAAGTGATATCTCAGTGATGTCTTACTGTCATAAAAGAGTAATCTGCTGATCTTTTATAAAGATGAGATTTTTATATTTATTAATCAGATCTTTCTATATTATATCTGAGTGATATTATAGAGTGATTAAAAATCAGTTTAAATAGTCTGTGAAATGAATGAAATTATCTATAGAGAAGTAATAAGCTATATGAAACTGTAACAGAGTCTTGATACAGTCAGAGACATAATAATACTCTTCTCTTTAAGATTATTAGATTAGAAATTATCTTTGTTATATAGTAACAGTTACTAACTGATTTAACAGTGTATATACTATATATAATATAAAGAAATAGATGACTTTCTCTGCTGACTATATAAATCTTCTTTTCTCATCTCTATTTAAATTAAATATATAATAAGTGAATTTCTTATATATCAATTTGAAATGTGAAAAATATAGTCAATAAGTAACTTACAGATCTCTTATTATATTTCATTCTATGTATAAAATTCTCTGTAAAAGTGATATATTTTAGAGACAAAGTTAACAGTAGTAGTAGAATTTTTTTGAAAAGATTCTTCTCTCTTATAACACATTTTTCTTCCCCTTCTCTCATCTGTAATAGTGAGTGTATGAGAGTATTGTTCTTGAAAGATAATAAGAGACTTATTCTGATACTTTCTAGTGATTAAATGTCTTCATGATGCAGCTGCAGTCTTCATAACTGTTAAGAAAGCCAGGTTGAAAACAGAGACAGCAGTATCAATGAGTCACAGAAGTATCACTCTTATTATCACATCTTCTTCTTCTTCTGCATCTCTTGCAGCTGCAGTGATAGTAGCTGTGTCTTGCAGTGAGATGTTATTTCTTCTACTAATCAGTTTATTAGTAATCAGTTCTTTCTTTATCTCTCTCACTACTGTTATAACATCACTCTCTCTCTCAATCAATATAGTAATGTATAACTCTGTGTAGTCATTTGAAGAGAATCTTAGAAAGAGCTTGATTCTGAGAACAGCAGCTCTGTGAAGTTCAATTTATAGTTTCTCTCTCATAGTATATCTGAGCTCTGCTCAGAGTACTGCTAAGTTAAGTCTGCAGAGTTCTATAATTTCTTTATCTTCTCTCTGTAAGAAGGCTTCAGTGTGATCTCTGACTAATATTATTACTTATATACACTACACTAAGTAGCTGAAGAAAGAGAGAATTTTATACATCTGTCTCTTCTCTTACTTTCATTATTTCTATTATATCTGTAATAATGACTTCTGTCTTTCTATAAGTATTATCTTATAAGAAGATATCATGTCAGTTCTGATACAGAGTTCAGATACTTAAGCAGTACAGAGTAAGAATCTCAGAGCTTTAAGTATTAACAGATTTTATCAAGACTGAGAAGATTTCTCTTACTTATCTATAAAAGAAGATGAAAGTATGAGTCTTTAAGATGAAAAAACATCTCAAAATGACTGATCTTAAGAAGAAGTCAGTCAGTATCATCATTGAAAGTGCTATAAAGATTAATCACTGATTAAAGAAAATCTCACTTCAATTGAAGTAGATAACTGAGATGCTTTATAAATTAATAAGTTAATACTTTATGTATTTCTTATACTCTTCTGCAGCATGCTCTTCTATAATACTGTAGTACTAACTTCACAGCAGATAAAGATATCAGTATTAAAGACTTCAACAGTGAAGAATGAGTTTGATAAGAATGTGATTATTAGTAAGTAGATTCTGATCTCTCTTTTTACTTTTTCTGCAGACTGCAGCTCTATTAGAATAACAGCAGCTTATGAGTTAATAATATTAATCTTTATTAGTTTCAAATATTTCTTTCTTTTCTTATTAATCACTTCAGGAATTTTACACTTGTATAGTCTTATTAAACTCTTAAAAACTCTTTGAGAGAAAATAGAAGAAGAGTGCTACAGAGTTTATAAGACACTGACTCATTATTATAAGATTATCTCTAAAAAACTCTTTAAAAAAATGAGAGGTTTTAAGTAGTATTTCTTATTCAATATCTCTAATATATAACAGAGCAGTCTCTACTAGCTGTCTCATAGCTTACAATCTCTTTCTCAGCATTTTTCAAATGCTCAAGTGATTCTTATAAATTCTCTGATAATGAATAATCTTCTCATTTAACAAGATATTAAAGCTTACTGTAATATATTTATTTATTCAATATTTTCTTTATAAGATATTCAGTATCACTCTCAATCTTAATATTATTCAGCTGAGACAGCTCTGCTCTGAAATATTACTTATAGAGCTTTAAATAGAAAATGTGAAAAATAGAATGAATTGATTTTAATTCTGAGATTAATTTTAACTTATATATCTGCTTACTCATCACTTTTATTACTGAGAAAGATTCTAACTACTACTCACTGAGCTTCTTATATAATCTTATTATCTTAATATTCTTTACTGAAAGTAGTACTTGATTCTCTATCAAGAGCTTTATTAAAAGATATTTTTAATTATAGTATTCTGTCTGTTACTTCTAAGCACAGTGAATACTTTTCACTATCTTCTCATGAATTTTATTTAAAAGTTTCAATCTTGCTTTTACTTTTAATACTGAGAAGTTCTCTGTTCTCTGTATCTATTTAATATTCTGACTATCTATTTTCTTTTTTAAAATATTGTCTGTGATGTTACTAAGTAATGAAGAATTATATTTATAATAAATATAGAAAGAAGATATCTTTAAGATTACATTCTTTATATTATTATATATAAATTCAGTGATTAGAAGATGTTTAAATCAGTTATTTTAATAATAGAAATAGAATGCTTAAAGATACTGTTTTAATATCTGATTCTGATATTCAGTCTAGTTATCTATCTGAGAATGAAATACAGTACTGAGAAGATATCTTATTATAAGATAATAGTAAAAAGCTGATCAGTATTTACTAATGAAGAGAGATTCTCAATCTGTTATTAATAATTTCAGAGTACTGTAATTATAAATGATGATATCTAAAAATAGATCAGTCAATTCAGAGACTTTAATCTTTTTATAAATAGAGATATATTTTATCATCTTTATAAAGTAATTGATAATGATTAAAATTGAGTCATATTCTTTAACTCTTATTAACTTTGACAGATCAACTATGAAATTTATTAATAGATTCTATTATAAGTTCTTTGAAATAGACAGTGATATCAACTCACTGTATTACTTATACTACAGAATCTTTATTCTTTGATAGATATTATAAGTCTTAATATACTCTTTAACATCTATCTAAAGCTTGTTTTAAATATATTTATATTTTAGAAGCTCTTCAGTCTTCTCTAATCTGAAGTGCTCAGTATAAGAATTATTATAATAAATTCTTAATAACTTCTAACACACTGCTCTACTATAAGAGACAAAGATTAAATTATTTAGTAGTAGAAGTTTACATTCTTCTAGTTATCAGTGACTTGATTTCTTGGCAGCACTGCTCTGCTCAGAGTCTGTCTCTTTTAAGTTTAAACTGAACTCTTTCTTCTTCAACTTCTGAATTCAAGTCACAGTAGAGATATTTCTCTGCTGTAACTTATTAATAAATTCTAAAAGTAGTCAGATTGAAAGATTATAGACTGTTTCATTCTTGATTAATTCAATAATAGTAAGATATAATATAAGAAGCTTATAATCTTCAGTATCAGTTCTCTGCAGAGATCTAAGTTTTCTTTCATCTTCTATACTGAGTTATATAGCTATCTTACTAATGCTGTTTCTGAGCTTCAGAGAATCTTAATTCTCTGCAGTTAGCTTCTTCTACAGTAATAATAGAGATTCTTTTATAGAATTCTTCTCTTTATCAATGATATTATAATCAGACTATCTAGATAGTATGTTAGCAGAATTAAGCTAATCTGAACAGTATCAGATATAGAAATTATACTCTGAAAGCAGCTCTGCTTATCTAACTTAATATCTTATCAAGCTCTTTGTTATTAAAAAGTAATACAGATTTATATAATCAGTGAGAACTTACACTGAGTACTTAGTACTCTGAAGATAATATTATCAGATCTTAAAGAATTCAATAATTACTAATATCTTTTAATTATAAGTATTATATCTTCTCTGTATAAGTGATAACTTCTTGAAGAAGAAGATCACTGATCTTCATTTACAGTATCTTATAGACTCTATGAAAAAGTCTTCTCTCACAGACATTTCATTGTCTGTATTCTCAGAAATTACTATTCTCTGATTCTTTCAACATTGAAAGATCTTCAGTGTTAACTGTGAAAAGATTTCACAGATCTCATTCTCAGATGTATAAGTCTTATACTGACTGAATAAGTTGAGATTAAAGTGATTCAGCATTGTAATATCTATAAAAGCTTGTTTTAATTCTACAAATATCTACACAGTATCTTCAGTGAGAATAAATGACTCTATTTTTCTATCTTTCATACTTTTCTTTAACAGATCTGTAAGAAGAGTAGTAATCTGTAAATATATATAGATAAATTATCTGTAGAAATTTGTAAATTCTAGAAATATCTACATCTTACAGTATATCTGCAACACTGATCAGTTCTTAATAATAAAGATTCAGCTTCTATTCATTGAAATGCTATTAATCTTAATAATATAATCTAAGAAATCAATCTTCTGCATGTAGAATAAGTATTTTTCAGTCTTTATATAGAGTTAATACTGTCTCAAGTAACTTAACAATCTTCAAAGAAAATGCCTTCTCAACTGTACAGACTATGCTCTCTGATTAAAAATCAATTTTCTTCTTTAAATGTTGAAAAAGTTGATCATGAGAAGTTATCTCCCTGGAGAAAAAAGCTTGAATCTCTTATAGACTTACAAATAAGTGAACTATCAAAAGAGAAAGAATATGAACAGCATTTGAAGAGAACTTCTACAATCAATATAAAAGACTCTATTCTGATTTATTCAGATGGCTCAAAAATGAGAACTTGAATAGATTAGGCGCAGGCATTGCTTATACTGAAGATAATATTAATTTTATCTCAGATTTCTGGAATCTAGGCTCTGAATGTGAAGTCTTTGATGCTGAACTATTTGCAATAGTGAAAGCTTTCAGATGCATGGAGTAAAATCTCTTAAACAGGAGTTTTTTTAAAGAAAGCACGGAGATTCTCTTGATATCAAGCTGCTTTAAAGAGATTTAGAAAATAGTCAGATCATAATGTTCTAATGAATCTTGAACTGAT
>NW_003101646.1:219774-231429 GCF_000003855.2 Blastomyces gilchristii SLH14081 | reverse complement strand
TCTATTCAAAAAATTGTGTCCTGGTCTTTTATAAAGAGAAAAATAAAAGAATCTTGTTTAGACAAGTGGAATGAAAGCTGGCAGAAACAAAAGAAGAGTATACATTATTCAAGATTTGAAACAAAACCCAAGTGGAAATCTTGTTCAATTAAATGTAAAAAGAAAATATTCTCATCTATAATACAGCTGAAACTAGGACATGGCTATTTCAAATCTTATATACAAAGATTTGATGATAGATTTGACTCAATAGAATGCTCATTCTGCAATACAAATGAGAACCCTGAGCATATTATAATGCACTGTGCATTATACAATAGTCTCAGAGCCAGATTGAAAGAGAAGTATGATCTAAATCAATTAAATATGAGATTCTTATTCTCAACTGAGACAGGAATTAAATACTTAATAGACTTTCTATCAGAAACTCAAGCAGCTACAAGAAAATGGCTAAATTCAGAATTATCTGAATATGAAGAGGAGGAAATCAATCAGATATAGTCTGTTAAAACAGCTATACACTCTCTTTTAATAATTTGTTTTGTTATAGTCTCTCTTTACTTTATCTTTTTCTGTATCTTTTCCTGTCAATTTCTTTCTATCTATCTATTTAATGTGTCTATCTTTGAGACTGTGTTCTTTCTCTCTTTTCTTTTGTCATGATATTGTCAAATGGTTTCAAAGTATTAAAAGATGTTAAAACACTGCAATTTGTAAACAGTTTTTGTATTCTGGGCTGGAATTTTCTGATTTTGCATATCTGAAATTGATGAATGTACAATAGTTAACTTTACAGACATAGAAAAAACCCTGAGAACTAAAGTTCTCAGGTAGATGTCATAGTCTCTGACTGCATACATCTATAATTGAAGAATAATAATAATAATAATAATAATAATAATAATAATAAGTAACTTAACACTTCTTAAACATGAATATCATGTTCTTTCTTCATTTTCAAGAAGATTAGAATGTTATTTAAGTATACTATGTAGAAGACATTGTCAAGGCTTTGCAGTATCTCATTTATATAGATCTGAAAGATGACTGAACTATTACAAAGATTAAAAGATAAAATAAGATATTTAAAATTACTGTACTTGATATAAAAAGCTGTTTTTCAAATATTATCTTTATTAACTCTGATTCTATGATAGATATTCTGTATATCAATCTTTGAGAATATCTTTACTTCAGATAATCAATCAATCATTTCATTAATTAATAATAATGAATAGTAATTCTTAACTGTCATCTTATTGAGATCTCTGTAGTCTATATATAGATATAATCTATCATTCTTCTTAAGTATAAATAGTATGAGTGTCTCTGCTGAACTCTTTAATAAATATATTCAGTTCTTCAATTGTGCTTTCTCAAGATATTTATACAGAACATTTAATTTCTTTATTAACAAGTTATAAAGAAATCTGTACAGCACTGTTATATCATCTTTAAGATAAATCTTATATTGTATCTTAATATCAGAAAACTTCACTGCTTCTCTTTTTAAAAAGATATTCTTATAATCTGTAAAGAGATATTATATTCATTCATCTTTAATAACAGATACTGCTGCTAATCTTGCAGTGAGAGTGATGACTTCTTTATCTATTTTCAAGTCTCAGTTATCTGCTATATAGTATATCAACTCTATTTTTTTCTTAAGATTCTTTCAATGAAACTCTTCAGATTTCTCTATTACTATCTTTTCATCAGTGAGATGATATCATCATATCTGAGTAACTCAGTTAATAAGAGAATTGTTTTCTCTCAATTATAGAAGATCTAGAATGATATTCTTATCTATAATATTAATAGTGTGAAGAAGTAGACTGCTCTTCTTAAAGATTTCTTCTAAGTCTGTTATTACATACTTTGCTTGAATTATATTAAAATAATAATATTTTATTTCATTGATAAATTTCATATAATCTGATAAGTCTATCTTCTTTTAACTCTTCATTAAAGAAAAGAAATAGAATATGAAGTTAGTATCTACTCTAAAGTTAAGTAGATATTTTACTAATATCTTCTCATTCAGAGTATTCATTGTAATTGTAATATGAACTTAGAGATATGAGAATTATTAATTCTTTATTTCTTTCTCTTCTTTATCTTCTATAGATACATTTATTAGAAGAGAAGTTGACTTTGAGAAGATATCTTCTTAATTTCTTCTCTTCTTTAACTTCTTATAATTACTAGTATAGTGATTATTAACTCTGCAGTTAAAGCAGAGATCTTTATCAAATCTTTTTTAATATTTCTTCACAGTGAGTGAAGAATTGAAATACTTGAAATTCTTCTTTATATTCTCTGTATCAGAGCTGTCACAGTGCTGTTTAGATCTTATTATTAATTACTTAAAAGAGATCTTATTAATTTTCTTCTCAGAGTATTAATTACTCAAATAGATTCAGAAAGTCAAGTTGATAAGCTTAGTATAATTAATTAATAAACTCTAATACTGTAATATTATAGTGTGTATCTTATGAGTCAGCTTTATAAGATAAAGCTATGTCTTTAATTAATTCAAATTATCAGTCAATTTCTCTTAATATTCTTTAAATCTTGTATTGAAATTAGAAGAATTCTTATTATCTTATTAATATAATGAGTTAAACTGCTGTACTACTGTAAAGTTATAATTACAGTGATCTTTGATCTGATTCAGTAGAAAGTCTTTGAATTCTTCTCAAGTTATAACAGTATTAATATACTTAAGCTTAGATTGGCTGCTGAAATTATGAATTTCACATTTAATCTCATTTGATCTGATCTCATACATTTCTTAGTGTGAATCCCGCTGGGACTAATTATTAAAAAAACATGCAAAGTGACTATATATCAGATCTTAAAATGAGACTATGACTTAGAAAAAATAAGAAAGTGATTTCATTTGATCTTATTTAGTCTCATTCTTAGCATAAAGTTACTATTTTTAGACATTTTAAGGTTTTTTTTAGACTATTTTTAATTTTTAAAAAAGTAACACTTTTTGATAACACTTAAATAAGATTTAAAGTCATTTAAAGCAATAAAAATAATTTAAATTGAGAAGTGAAAATCATGGTCTCATTTGAAAAATGTGATAAGAGTAGACAGTAAGTCTCACTGAGACAGTATGAAACTACTATCTAATGTTGCCCCGGTGGCCGAATGGTTAATGCAGCCACCCGGTAGCGCCTTGGCGTGGGAGACTAAGACGCGTGGGTTCGAAACCCGCAGGAATACATTAAATCCGGAACTCAAGCACCTCAGGTTTCTAATAAATACAGAGGTGTACAAATCACTTCAATGAATCACTTTATGTTTCTGGGCTGGGAAGTTATTATTGCATGTATCTAATTGTCACTTCTTTGTATTTTCCTATGTTCTTATTATCTTGGCGTGATCTCAACACCTGTATTTCCTCCCTGTATAATTAACACTTGACCTGTATTTAACATCACGCAAGAACTCATTATAAGCTCCGCTTGTATATGAGTATAATGAAAGAATAATAATAATAATAATAATAACTATCTAATGTTAAAACAGTGTAATGAGATCAGTTGAATTGATAATGAGATGATTAAATATTCTAGTTCTGATCTCAGATATAGTCACACAGTCAGTCTACTCAAGCTCTCTCTTCTTGATAACTTAAGTAGTTACAGAGATATCTTCAAGAAGGTTAACAGTGTATATTACTTATATCTCATAAGTATTAAACTAACTCAGATTAAGATGGAATTTTCATTTAAGAATACAGATAAGATTATAAAATTCAGATAATATATTTCTCTTATAATTCAGAGAATCTTCAATCTTAATCTCTCTATCTTCATAATAAATGTAGAAGTGTAGAGACTGTGACAGTAACAGAGTAATTGAAGAGCTTATATTAAAGTATGCAGTGAGTTCAGAAATCTTGAATTTCTGCTAAGATAGAGATATACACACTCTAGAGAATAATATGAAGTTTTCTTCAAAGAGTGAGATCAGATCAGTCTCAGCTCAGATGTATAAGATTATATTAATCTGTTAGTAGAGCTCAACTGATTCAAACTTTTAATTAGATTAAATGATTTGAATTGTAATATAACAGAATTAAAGCAGTGACTAGTTAGTAATATTATATAGAGATAGTTGTTTAAGAAACTATATAAGTGAGCTTAACTATCTTGCTTAAATAGTGAGCTCATAGACTACAGAGTTATTGCAAGAATATCACAGATATGATACTTAGTATACTAAGAAGATTGTATGAGAAATGCAGTAACTCTTGTATATATTTCAGTAGAAGAAAAAATAAATCACTGACTTCTTTGATTGAAAGTCAGCATCTAGCTATTCTATATAGATAATAAGTGAATACTCTTCTTCTATTCTATGAGTAAGAATAGTCAGAGTGATATCTCAGTGATATCTTACTATCATGAAAGAGTAATCTGCTGATCTTATATAAAGATGAGATTCTTATATTCATCAATCAGATCTTTCTATGTTATATCTGAGTGATATTATAGAGTGGTTGAAAACCGGTTCAAACAGTCTGCGGAATGAATGGAATTATCCACAGGAAAGTAATGAGCCGTGTAGAACCGCAACAGAGCCTTGACGCGGTCAGAGGCGTGACATAATTAAATATAAAAAGAAAATATTCTCATCTATAATTCAGCTGAAACTAGAACATGATTATTTTAAATCTTATATACAAAGATTTGATGATAGATTTGATTCAATAGAATGCTCATTCTGCAATGCAAATAAAAATCCTGAGTATATTATAATACACTGTGTATTATACAATAGTCTCAGAGTCAGATTGAAAGAGAAGTATGATTTAAATTAATTAAATATAAGATTCTTATTCTCAACAGAGACAGAAATTAAATACTTAATAGACTTTCTATCAGAAACTCAAGCAGCTATGAGAAAATGACTGAATTTAGAAATATCTGAATATAAAGAGGTGGAAATTAATCAGATATAGTCTGTTAAAACAGCTATATACTATCTTTTAATAATATTATTTTATTATAGTCTCTCTTTACTTTACTTTTTCTTTTCTATTCTTTTCTATCTACTCAAAAACATGTATCTATCTTTAAGACTTGTCTCTTTCTTGTCATGATATTTTCAATGATTCAAAGTATCAGAAGGTGTTAAAATACTGTAATTTGTAAAGAGTTTTTATATTCTGAGCTAAAATTTTCTGATTTTATATATCTAAAATTAATAAATGTATAATAGTTAACTCTATAGATATTAGAAAAACTCTGAGATCTAAAAGTTCTCAGATAGATATTATAGTCTCTGACTATATACATCTATAATTGAAGAATAATAATAATAATAATAAATAGTATCTGAGAAAGCATCTTTTTCCACATTAACTGAGTGTATTTTTAAACTCATTTTACTTACTCAATGAAAAGTTAATCAGACTGTTTCAATTGACAGATTTATTAGTCTATTTTCAATTAAAAAGTTAATCAGACTATTTCAAAAGAAGAATGAAAGACTTTTATATATAAAATATCTGATTTTTTTCACACTAGTTCAGTAACTAGATTTTTGAAGAGAATCTAATAAACTAAAATTAATTTTTAAAATAAATTAATAAAATCTTTACAATCTCTTTCTTGAGATACAGTGAGAAAAAGTATGATATTAATTAATAATAAATCAGATAATATGACAGTTTTTAAGAGAAAAACTGATAAAAAATGTGATTCAAAGATTGCTTGAGTTAGCATATGATTACAGGCGTACTCCGGCTTCTTATATACATTATACTAAATTAATTAGTGACTGCTATGACCTCTTTACATTCATAAGCATGTTCAGAAGCAGTTATATTATTATTCAGTGATTGTACATTCTTCTGAATTACATTCTTTCTCATCAGATTCAGTCACGCTTATATAATCATAATGTAAGCTCTAGCTTCATGCGGATTAGTACACTGCTAATGATTATATGATCTATTTCTGATTTAACTAGTGTTCTGCTTACGTTCTCACAAAGAAACTTTTACTATATTATATTACTTATTTACTAACTTTTCTCATTCTTCAATTATCTTCTTCATTATCATCATTATTAAATATTATTATCTTATTCAAGATTTCTGTATCTTCTTCTGTTTAACATCTTCTATCTGTTCATCTATTACATTGTACATGTTTCTGGTGATGATCTCTCATTCTCATAATAAGTATTATTATAGTGCTTATATCAGGCAGTTTATTAGCAGTAAGTGTAATACATTGTGAAATGTGATCAGAACTTGTTTATCTTCTAACAATTGAGACTAAGTCATCTCAATCTCTAAGAATACTCAGAGATTGAGTAAGATTAGTTTTAATGAGCTGTTCACTGTAGTGATCTGAGTGAGTGAAGAGAGACAGTATAATACATGAGACAGAATCACAAAATGAAAGCTGCTGAACCTAGTCACTGAATGCTGTATTATATAGAGATTGTGTAAGAGTAGTAGCTAGCAGATAAAGAAAAAGTGTAAGAAAAGAAAAGAGAATGACTCAAGAGATAATGAATTGATTATCAACTGTAAGAGTCAGCTGTAAAAAGACAAATATTATTATACACACTTCATTCATTTTCATATATCACATATTTAATCTATTTTCAACACCACATCACCTGAAAAACATTAAAAATAAAGGAAATCTCAAAACTTGAGATCTGTAAGAGATTCAAGAGCTGTAAGCTACTCTTGTAATAATACTATATATATCTCTGATTTCTCTACTGCTCTGTGTATGACATTAATATCATTTATCACAAGATTGACTGAAATATCAATATAGAAATGTGTACATATATATATAGAAAAATTGAAGGAGAGCACAGAACCTGCAGAATCAGAAGTCAGAGTAGAGAGAATGAAGATGAAAGAAATGAAAGAAAGAGAGAGTGCAGAACTGAATGAATAACAGTAGAAGTTATCTGAGACTGAACACTTATAATCTGATATGCACACAACCTTCTCTGCAGAGAAGAGAGAGAGAATGATAAGAGAAGCTTAAGAATAGAAGAGAATAGTCTTAGTGACATTGTTATCTTCAGAGATTAAAATGATCTCTGATATTGAAGCAACTAAGAATCATTGTTAGTGTATAAAACTGTAAAATCAGAGATGAAAACAGTTACTGAATAAACACCTGCTGATCTTAGAGTTGTACATATAATTATGACATGCACAAGGCTTCTTAGAAAGAGAGAGAGAGACATAAGAGAATACAGAAAGCAGAACACATTGTATAAACAGCTCATTTTTATAATGACATCTCAGATAAGATATATGAGTCTCATGTCTACAGGTATAAAAGAGTATAATATCTGTATTTTTATTTCTGAAAACACAGATATCTTTTACCTGCATCATGAAGTTAAATGACAGATATTAGAGAATAGATTGATACAGATCTATTATCTTAAAGAAATTTACTAGAGTAGATATATCTGTAATATTGAATTTAATAATTATAAAAAGTTTCTTAGTATCTGTGAACACTATGACTTCATGTATAATAAAATCTATAATAATTTTCTCTAAGAACAGAAAAATCAGCATCAGAAAGAAAAGATGAAAAAAGAAAAGACTTATGATTTTAATACTGTTGAAAAGAGAGATAATTCTTCAGTATAAATGAATAAGTATCTTATTATAAATTTTTAAAATGAATGTAATAATTGATGTTTATAACTAAGCTCTAAATAGTTATATTATACACAGTCTTCATATAATAAATTGTTTTAGAGATTGACAAGAAGAGTGAGAGTATATATACTGAGAAATATGATTCATCAAGTCTATATAATATCTTCTTGAAACAGAGAGAGCTGATAATGAAAGCAGAGACAGTAGAGACAGAGAGAGCAGAAGTAGTAGAAGCAGAAGTAGCAGGAGTGAGAATTGCAGAAACAGGGGTAGCAGAAGCAGGAGAACCAGACACAGAGACAAGTGTAGAAGATTGAGAGAAAGCAGCAGAGAAAGAAACAGAGAGGGCAGACAAATGCAGAAGACCCGGTCACACATAACACAGACAATTTCTTCATTATCATGTTCTTCAAGTTCTTGATTAATAATTCAACATTGAGTTTATCATCATTAGCAGACATGAATCTATCAATACATGAAGATTCTATATAAATAAAAACAAATATATCAGCATCTGTGTTCATGCAAAATCATGTCAGAAAACACAATCAGAAGCTCACTGAGAAGAAAAATAGTTAAGAGTGTATGAGAAGATAAAGAAGATGTGCTATTCATGATAATACATTCTGATGATTATTAGAAGAAAAACAAGTTCTGATCATGTTTCACAATGTATTACACTTACTGTTAATGAACTGCCTGGTAGAAGCACTACAACAACACTTGTTATAAGAATAAGAAGTCATCATCAGAAACACATACAATGTGATAGATGAATAGATTGAAAAGAGCTTAATAAAGAGAGAGAGTACAGAAATCTTATACAAGATAGTGATATTCAATGATGATGATAATAAGAATGATGATTGAAGAATGAAAATATTAGTGAATAAGTAATGTAAAAATAGTGCAAGTTTCTCTGAGAGCAGCTTACATCATGATCACATGAGTGTGACTGAATCTGATGAGAGAGAATGTGATTCAGAAGAACATACAACTGCTGAATAATAACACAGCCACTTCTGAACATGCTTACAAAATGTAAAGAAGTCATAGCAGCCACTAATTAATTTAATATAACATATATAAGAAAGCCCGCGTACGCCTGTAATCATACGCTGGCTCAAGCAACCTTTGAATCACAGTATTATGAAATAAAAATGACTTAATAGCTCAGATCATTGCATCTGTTGTTCAGTAAGCTTATAGATAATAGTGAAGTGTTTAAGATTGTTATAATCTATAATTATCTCAAATTTAAAGATACTTCAGAGCTTGAAGTTTCATTCTTCTAGATAGTGTACTATTGTAAGAAGTGTCTTATTATAGATCTCATAGTTGTATTCAGCAGAGCTCAACTTCTTAGATATAAAGATATATAATTGTAAGACATCTTTATTATTATATTATAATATAGCTTTCTCTATAATATAATCAGAGAAGTCAGCTTTAATAACTGTTTTATAATCAGAGTTAAATATCATTAGTAGAGAGGTATTAATAAATATCTTCTTCATTTATATAAATGCAGCTTCAGTGTCTACTGATCATTAAAATACTGAGTTCTTCTTAGTGAGTTCTGTAAGTAATCTCACAATGTCTGAGAAGTTTTGTATAAATTGTTGATAGAAGTTAGTAAATTCAATAAAGTTTTATATATCTTTCACAGTGTGTGAAGTCTTTCATTCAAGAATAGCAGAGATCTTTTTAGAATTTATTCAGATTCTCTTATCAGCTTCTATGATAAAATCTAGATATTTTATACTCTTAACTTTAAAATCATACTTGTTTATATCTATTAGTAGTTCTGCTTCTCATAGTTATTATAGTATTCTTCATATATACTCTTGATATTCTTTTCTGAACTTATTAGTAAAAATGAGAATATTATCAAGATAAGCAGATACAAATTTATCAAGAAAATCTCAGAGTGCTTAGTTAATATACTTCTGAAATATACTGAGAATATTAGTCAATTCAAAAGATGTGACTACTCATTTAAAGAGACTATATTGTGTTTAAAATGCTGTAAGTCACTCATCTTCTTTAATAATACAGATCTTATGAAAAGCAGTGATAATATCTAGCTTTATAAATTGTTGAGCTTGTTTAATATAAGCTAGAGTTTCATTAATAAGAGATAAGAGATAGTAATCTTTCTTTATTAATCTGTTCAATTCTTAATAGTTCACACAGAATTGAAGTTCTTTATCTGATTTCTTTGTAAAGAGAATAAAAGCTCCAGTGAAAGAGTTGCTAATATATATAAATCTCTTATTCAACAGATCATTGAGTGTCTTCTGAAAAAGAAGAAGTTCATCTCAGAACATATTATAAAGAAGGTCTCACAGTGATTTAAAATTCTTATTATTCTTCTTTTCTAACTTGATACTGTGATTCACTTCTGAGTCTTATAAAGAAGATAGGTTTGTAATGTTATCTTATCAGAAGACATCTAGATATTTATAATATTATTGAGAGAGTTTTGTATGAGAATTTATTATTATAACATGAGATAACTTTTCTAGAGCTTTTTTAATATTGATCAGGCTGACAGAGTAGATTGTTATATAATTCTACTGTCAGTGACTTTGTTGAGAGCTCTTTCAGAATATTTTATATGTATTGATAGAGATCTGCATAAGATTCATAGTCTTGTGAATATTATCTTCATGAATTCAATCATTATTAAAGAATATTAAACTTCTGTTTCAAGTATTTAATAAGATGCCTTGTTCAGATAGTCAGACAAGTTCTAATACAAGATTATAGTTAAGATTATTAACTTCATATGCATAAGTATCTTTGTATTGATATTCTCTGACATCTATGCTTAGTTTTATCATGTAACAGATGCAAATATCTTTTGAATTATCAAATTCTGCAAGAAGTCAGAGTCTTGGTAAGAGAATATACTGAAGGTTATAATATCTTATAACTGAAGATTTAATCATTGCATAGTTATATAGACTGCTGTCTATCATGACTTTCATATTATACATGTTATTCATCACAGCAGATACAAGAATTGTGTTTATTATTATTTTCTCTTCAGATTGTTATTATCTGATCTCTTCAAGCTTCTGTTTATAAGTTTAAACAGAAGCTAGTCTTTTCCCTGTTTCATCAGAGTGTTCTCATAGTTATCTTTAGAATCTTTCTCTAATATAATATAGTTGATATGAACAGACACTGATTTATTCTTTAAGTGAGAAGATACTAATCTTTCTCTTGAGTAAGAAGATATGTAGGCTGATCAGCAGTTGAAAGTGATGTGTTCTGATTGATTATAGTTAATGCATATCTTATATTAATATTAATCAGCAACTTCTTTGAAAGTGATTTCAGAAACTTGAAAGTCTGTTCAGACAGTGAAGACTCTTATTTATATATAGATATTCAAGTCTACTCAATTCATAGTATCTGCATTATTATTATTATTATTCTTCAGTGCAGTTATATGAGTGACTGAAGTATAATATCTTCTACTGTTATTCTGTATACTTTTAAGCTTGATAAGATAGTTATTCAATATTTGAAGTTATATGCAGAAGTCTTCATAAGTCAGATCTTTATCTACACTTATAAGAGCTTATAAGAGTTTGAAAGTTAGTGTCTTCTTAAGCACACTAATCTTTATTCAATTCTCTCAAGATTGACTGTCTGCTTCTAGAATCTTGATATTGAAGTCAGGAATGAATATAGTGAGAGAAGTATTTCTCTGTTAAACACTCTGTAATTAATTTAATATCTTCTGTTATATAGCAGTGTCTCTGAACAGAACATTGAGATGTCTGATAATGTTATCAGATATATGTAATACTGATTCATATAATTTCATTCATGAATGAAACTTCTATCTCATGCAATTCTTCAATTAATCATTGATATATTAATATTGATTAGTTAATAAACTGATGATATCTTTATCTACACTTAGTTTCATGAGCATTTTCAATCTCTATGATAAATAGAGAGAA
>NW_003101646.1:214134-219502 GCF_000003855.2 Blastomyces gilchristii SLH14081 | reverse complement strand
TCAGAACTCTTAGATCTTTTACTGACATTTTCTTATTCTCTCGTATAAGATTTTATTCTCTTTGTGAGATCTTGTTGCAGAGTCAGAGTGACTGATAAGCAAGCTTCTATTTAGAGACTCAATGTTCACTTAACTAGTTATTCATTTCTCTATTTCTTACACATTGTTACATATTGTAAGAAATCCCGCTTCTCGCGGATTCTTTACCTCTATTTCTATCTCTCGCGTAATCAATAGAGTTAGTGACTCTTGACTACACATAACTATATAAACTGAAGTTCACAAATACTATTTACAACTCAGCTTGAATACTATTATATATTTAATTTCTACATTTTATCTTTCTACTGTGAATACTTCTAGTAGTTAATAGTATATATTATATCAAGCTGCAAATATCTGAATAATTATCTGTGAGTACTTATTCTTACATTTCAAGCTCTGTCAGTCAGTAACTGCTTATTATAACTGAAAGAACTAGAAACTTGCATGCTTTAATCTCTGTAAACTCTATTATAGATACTCAGAAGCAGTTAGACTGATTATATAACTATGTCTGAGATTAGAATCAAACTTTACAGTTATTATATTATCTAAAAGCATTACTTCTGATCATAATTTATGTTCATTACATTGATTTCAAATCACATTATTTTAAATATTAAATATCTCAGATTCACTTTTCAAATAAAAATCTAGTCTTAGATAAAGAATATATTTGAATTCTTAGTTATATTTTCATTCTGATTTCATTATTGAGAATGATATTAAATAAAATTATGAAATCATTTCTCACTTACATAATATTATAACATAGTACTCATTTATTGAAAATTCAACAGAGAGTATTATTAAATATTATTACTTTTCTAAACATAGATTATAATTCATATAATTTTAATTATAAAAAAAATATAAAATACAAAAAAAAATAAAAAAATAAAAACAAAATAAAAATAAGAAAAAATTACAACAAAAAAAAAGAGAAAGAAAAAAAAAATAAAAGAAAAATAAAAAAATAAAAATAAAAATAAAAGAAAAATAAAAAAATAAAAAATAAAAATAAAAGAAATCAAGATTACAGAGTCACAGTACTTTTAAAATACTTACTTCTCAGAGTCTTTACAATGTTTATTATCAATTATATATCTCTCACAGTGAGAATAACACAGCTGTAATAAGTTATTATTTTAATATTATCTAATAAATAATCAGTATATATCTCTATAAATGTGAATAATTAGAAAATATACACTTAAAAAGTATAATCAGAGTGAACTCTGCTGCTACTTGAATAATATTAAGAATAGAATACTGAAATTAATGATTTCTCTCATTAATTTCATAGATAAGATGTGTGAAGATAATCTTAAGAAATATAAAATTCTTCAACTTCTGATAAAAACAGATCTTATGAAGAGCCTATTTCATGATATCAGAGACTGAGTGTTATTAAAAAGTGTTACTTTTATACAATATATATATACTTACTGCAGTAATTCACTTTCTATATATATAACTGAGAGTTATAGCTTTCTCACACTGCATGACTCTTCTGAAGATGCTGTCACTGATTTGTAATTCACACAGTCTCTTAGTTCAGTACATACTACACTGTATATATACAGCTCTGTGTACTGAGACTGTGTTGATTATTATAATCTGATGTGATACTCACTTTTCACAGGCCATGTTTCATTTGATTAAGAGAGGAGAAAGAACACAACTGCTGTTTTATTAAGAGAAGAGATGAGTAATTGAATCTGTAGAAGATAATTTGATTTCTTCTATATTTGAAATTTAATTAATTTATACTCTTTAATTTGAGAATTTCTGAGAGTGTTTTAATAGTTTTCATATCAGCTTGAAATTAGTGATTGATTAAAGAAGAGAAAAGAGAGAAGAAAGAAATAAAAACAACTTATCTTTATAATATGAAAACAGAGAATTACTATAATTATTCTTTCTAGCAATAAAGATCTGTTTTCTGCATGTATCTCTGATATAGATTATATAATAACTGTATATAAAGAATATCAATAGTATATATATTGAATGAAGATAATATTACTATACAATACTGTAACTGTTTCTGTACATCTCTGAAAGCTGTCAATATTTTCTTTGAGTCTCTTTATATTTGATAAGTTAATAATATATTTCAATGCACTCTTTCTTGTATTATTATCATCATTATCACTATTATCATCATCATTATTATCACTATTACTATTATTATTATCATTATTATCATTACTATTATTATTATTATTATATCATTGCTGACTGTCTTTTCTGTCTTCACTCTCTTTTAATACTTATTAAAATTAATCATGTCATTCTTCTTTAAATATTCTGTGATTCTGTGACTCATCAAGATGTGTGAGCACTGTCACAGATTGAAGAGTAAGAAGAAGATAATGTTCAAGTGAGAGAAGATAAATTATAAGACATGTTATAATACCTTGAAGAGACTCTGTAAGAAAGTAGAATGATAATAATTTTAAGTAATACTTCTGATAAATTTAGACTGAACTAAGTATAGAAATAATACAGATAATACTGCATATAAGAGAATGAAAAAGAAGATAGTAAAGAGTTTTATACAGTAGTAGTGAGATCAGAAGAAGTTCTGAGAATGATTTAAAATAAAGATAAAGAGAGAGAGAGAGAAGAAGAGTATTACTGTAAATAAGTAACAGTAGAAAGAGATTAAGAGAGTGTAGACTGACTGCTGAGACTATGAATTTCACATTTGATTTCATTTGATCTGATCTCATACATTTCTTAGTGTGAATCCCGCTGAGACTAGTTATTAAAATAACATGCAAAGTGACTATATATCAAATCTCAAAATGAAATCATGACTTGAAAAAAATGAGAAAGTGATCTCATTTAGTTTCATTTAGTCTCATTCTTGACATAAAGTTACTATTTTTAGAGATTTTAAGGTTTTTTTTGAACTATTTTTAATTTTTTAAAAAGTAACACTTTTTGATAACACTTAAATAAGTTTTAAAGTCATTTAAAGTAATAAAAATAATTTAAATTGAGAAGTGAAAATCATGATCTCATTTGAAAAATGTGATAAGAGTAGACAGTAAGTCTTACTAAGACAGTATAAGACTACTATCTAATGTTAAAACTGTGTAATAGAATCAGTTGAATTGATAATAAGACTATCAAAAATTCTGATTCTAGTCTCAGACACGGTCACACAGTCAGTCTAAGAGAGTGTTAAAGTGAGAGATAAAGAAGTTAAAAGTAATAAGTTTTTTATTTATTAAGAGATAATAATTTTTGATAACACTTCTATTCTCTAATTAATTAGCAGAAGCTGATAGAGAAGAAGAAGATTAAGATCTTATTCAGATCTTGAATACACTCTATAATTCAGAACTGTGGCGGGCTGCGCCCGAACCAATTATATAGACTATTCCGTTACACTTCACAGATTTTCTACCGCCCCGATCCTCGGCCGAAAACCTACAGAATTCCTATTCTTCCGCCCCGTAGCTCAGCCGTGTACATGTATAATATTCACTTCATCACTGATTTCTGCACTTTCTCTTTCCTTTCCTTCTTTAACATTTTTCACTTTGTATTATAAGACCTATATATTATACTGATCTATTCAGTGTAGATCTCTTACACTTGAAAAACATTCATTATCTTCTCATTAGAAATGATTATTCATTAAGAAGATATCTGAACATATAACAATATGTAAGAAATAGAGAAATAATCAGTTAAGTGAATACTGAGTTCTCAGATAGAAGCTTACTTATCAGTCACTCTGACCCTGTAATAAGATCTTATAAAGAGAATATCAGTGAAAGATCTGAGAGTTCTGACACTCTAGACATATGAGATATTTATATAATTACACTTCTTCAGATTTCACAGTTATCACATATTCAATAAATAACATGTCTGACAATAATATGAGAGAATCTTCAAATGTGAGTATAGATGTAATATCACAGTGACTCTGAGCAATGTTGAAATTACAATAACAACAGATAGCTGACATACATGTAACTCAATAACTTCAATATGAGAAAATTTAACAATTAACTTAACAAGAAACTCATACAATTTCAACATTTACAGAATTGAATACAAAAGTGCTGAAAGAATACTTAGATGTTCTCATATATTTTAATACTTCTGATCTCACTCTCTACTCATTATAAAGGTTGAAAATGCTCATGAAACTGAGTGTAGATGAAGATGTCATCAGTTCACTAATTAATCAAGATTAATATATCAATGAATAATTGAAGAATCACATGAAACAGAAGTTTTATTTATGAATGAAAGTATGTGAATCAGTATTATAAATGCCTGACAACATTATTAAATATTTTAATATTCTATTTCAAGACACTGCTATACAACAGAAAGTGTTAGATTGATTATAGAGTATTTAACAGAGAAACACTTCTCTTACAACATTCATCTCTGACTTCAACATTAAGATTCTAGAAGCAGGTAATCAATCTTAAGAGAATTGAATGAAGATTAGCATGCTTAAGAAGACATTGACTTTCAAACTCTTACAGACTCTTATAAGTGTAAATGAAGACCTGACTTATAAAGACTTCTGCACACAACTCCAGACATTGAATGACTGTCTTATCAAGCTCAAGAATATACAGAACAGTGATAGAAGATATTACACTTCAGTCACTCATACATCTATATCTGTGCTGAAGAATAACAATAATGATGCAGATGTCATGAACTGAGTAGACTCAAATATCTATATATAAGCAAGAGTCTCTGCTGTCTGAGCAGACTTTCAAGTTTCTGAGATCACTTCTGAAGAAGTCACTGACTGATATCAATGTAAAGTGTGCATCAACTGTAACTGATTAGAATATATCACTTTCAACTGCTGATTGATCTATATACTCTCTTACTTGAGAGAAAGATCAGTGTTTTCTCACTTAAAGAATGAATCAGTGTCTGTCTGCATCAATCACATTGTATTGAAGAGAGATTTGAAAGATAACTACAAGAATATTCTGATGAAATAGAGAAAAGATTAGCTTCTATTCAAATTCATAAACAGAAGCTTGAAGAGATCAGATGATAATAATGTAAAGAAAAAATAACAATGAATGTGATTCTTGTATCTACTGTGATTAATAATATGTATAATATAAAAGTCATGATAGACAGCAGTCTATATTATTATGTAATAATTAAATCTTCAGTTCTAAGATATTACATTCTTCAGTATATTCTCTTATCAAAATCTCAGATTCTTACAGAATTTGATGACTTAAAAGACATTTATACTCATTACATAATGAAGTTGATCATAGATGTTAAAGAACATCACATGAAGATGCCTATATAT
>NW_003101646.1:207924-214034 GCF_000003855.2 Blastomyces gilchristii SLH14081 | reverse complement strand
CTAAATAAAGTGGTTTCATGATGGTTAAGAAACAACCACCAGGGACCAACCCCCCTAATATGAAAGTGGTTAATTTCAATATAATTCTTCTTTTTGGAACCTTTTTTATTTTTTTGACAAGAGCTTTTTTCGGAACCCTGGAAAAAGAAAGGGGGGGGGGCTGCGCCCGATTAATTATATAGACTATTCTGTTACACTCCACAGATTCCTACCACTCCGATTCTCGGTCCCCGATCCTCGGCTGAAAACCTACAGAATTCCTATTCTTCCGCCCCGAAGCTGAAAACCTCTATTCTTCCGCCCCGAAGTTCCACTGCATATGTCATCATGTACACATATAAATATTCACTTCAATTGCTGATTCTCACACTTTCTCTTTCTTTCCTTCTCTAATGTTTTTCTCTTTGTTATATAAGACCTATATATTATACTGATCTATTCAGTGTAGGCCTCTTACACTAGAAAAACATTCATTGTCTTCTTATTAGAAATGATTACTCACTGAGATATCTGAATGCATAATGACATGTAAGAAATAGAGAAACAGTCAAACAGTTAAGTGAACACTGAGTTCTCAGATAGAAGCTTACTTATCAGTTGTTCTGACTCTGTAACAAGATCTTACAGAGAGAGTAAGATCTTACAAAGAGAATATCAGTGAAAGACCTGAGAGTTCTAATATCACAGATATATGAGATATTCATATGATTACACTTTTTCTGATTTCACAGATATCACACATCTGATAATCAATATAATCATGTCTAACAATAATATGAGAGAACTCTTGAATGCAAGTATAGACACAATATTACAGTGACTCTGAGCAATGTTGAAATTACAATAGCAATAGATAGCTGATATGCATGCAACTCAATAACATCAATATGAGAAAATTCAATGATTATCTCAACTAGAAATCTCTGCACAGACAATCTCAACACTGACAGAATTGAATATAGACACAATGTGAATGCTGAAGAAATACTTAAATATTCTCACATATTTTAACACTTCTGATCTCACTCTCTACTCATTATGAAGATTGAAAATGCTTATGAAACTAAGTGTAGATAAAGATATCATTGATTCACTAATCAATTAAGATTAGTATATCAATGAATAATTGAGAGATCATGTGAAATAGAAGTTTCATTCATGAATGAAAGCATGTGAATCAGCATTGTAAATGCCTGACAATATCATCAAATATCTTGATATTCTGTTTCAAGACACTGTCATGCAACAGAAAGCATTAGATTGATTACAGAGTACTTGACAGAGAAACACTTCTCTCACAACATTCATTTCTGACTTTGATATTAAGATTCTAGAAGCAGATGATCAATCTTGAGAGAACTGAATGAAGATTAGTATACTCAAGAAGACATTAACTTTCAAACTCTTACAGACTCTTGTAAGTGTAGATGAAGATCAGACTTATGAAGATTTCTGTGTATAACATCAAACATTGAATGATTGTCTTATCAAGCTTAAGAGTATACAGAACAGTGACAGAAGATGTTACACTTCAGTCACTCATACATCTATGCTGAAGAATGACAATGCAGATGCCATGAATTGAGTGAACTCAAATATCTATATATAAGCAAGAGTCTCTGCTGTCTGAACAGGCTTCTGAGTTTCTGAGATCACTCTTGAAGAAGTTGCTGATCAACATCAATGAGAAGTGTGCATTAACTGTAACTGATCAGAACACATTGCTTTCAACTGCTGATTAATCTACATGCCTTCTCACTCAAAGAATGAATCAATGTCTGTTCATGTCAATCACATTGCATTGAAGAAAGATTCAGAAGATAACTATAAGAATACTCTGATGAAACAGGGAAAAGATTAGCTTCTATTCAAATTCACAAACAGAAGCTTGAAGAGATCAGATAATAATAATTTGAAGAGAAAATGACAATGAATATGATTCTTATATCTACTGTGATTGATAACATGTATAATATGAAAACCATGATAGATAGCAGTCTATGTCATTATACAATGATTACATCTTCAGTTATAAGATGTTATAACCTTCAGTATATTCTCTTATCAAAACCTCAACTCCTCACAGGATTTGATGACTTAAAAGACATTTGTACTCATTACATAGTGAAGTTGAATATAGATATCAGAGAAGATTAATGTGAAGATGTCTATATATATAAAGTTAATAATCTTAATTATAATCTTATATTAGAACTTATCTGACTATCTGAACAAGGTATCTTATTGAATACTTGAAATAGAAGCTTAATATTTTCTAACAATGATAGAATTCATGAAGATGATATTCACAAGACTATGAATCTGACACAGATCTCTGTCAATGCCTATGAAATACTCTGAAAAGAAAGTCACTGAAAAGATTGCTGATAGCAGAATTATGTAACAATCTATTTCATCAGTCTGACTAATATTAAGAAAGCTCTAGAGAAGTTATTCTATACTATAATAACAGATTCTTATACAAAACTCTCTCAACAATATCATGAATATCTAGATGTCTTCTGATAAGATAATATTATAAATATACTTCTCTTATAAGACTCAGAAGTAAATCACAGTATCAAGTTAGAAAAGAAGAATAATAAAGACTCTGAGTTATCATATAATCTTCTTTATAATATATCTTGAGATGAACTTCTTCTTCTTCAGAAGACACTCAATGATCTGTTGAATAAGAAATTTATACATGTTAGTAACTCTTTCACTGCAGCTTCTATTCTCTTTGTAAAGAAATCAGGTGAAGAACTCTGATTCTGTGTGAACTATTAAGAATTGAATAGATTAATCAAGAAGAACTGCTATTCTTTATCTCTTATCAATGAAATTCTAGCTCACATCAGACAAGCTCAATGATTTATAAAATTAAATATCATTATCACATTTCATAAAATCTGTATCACTGAAGAAGATGAATAACTTACAGTATTTCAAACATGTTATAATCTCTTTAAATGAATAGTTACACTCTTTGAACTGATCAATGTCTTCAGTACATTTCAGAAGTATATCAACTGAGTACTCTGAAATTTTCTTAATGAATTTGTATCTGCCTATCTTGATGACATTCTCATCTTTACTGATAAGTTCAGAAAAGAATATTAAGAACATGTATGAAGAGTATTACAATGATTACAAGAAGCAGAACTATTAATAGATATTGATAAGTGTGACTTTGAAGTCAAGAGTATCAAATATCTAGATTTTATCATAGAAGCTGATAAGAGAATTTAAATGAATTCTGAGAAAGTCTTCATCATTCTTGAATGAGAAGCTTTATATACTGTGAAAGATATATAAAGCTTTATCAGATTTACTAACTTCTATCAGTGATTTATATAAAACTTCTCAGATATTATAAGATCACTTACAGAACTTATCAGAAAGAATTCAGTATTTCAGTGATTAGCAGATATCAAAGCTGTATTTATATAGATAAAGAAGATGTTCATCAACATCTCTCTGCTAATGATATTTAATCTTAATTATAAAACAGTTGTTAAAGCTGACTTCTCTGACTATGTTATAGAAGAAGCTATATTACAATATGATAATAAAGATATCTTATAATTATACATTTTCATATCTAAGAAACTGAGTTCTGCTGAATGCAACTATGAGATCTATGATAAGAAACTTTTCATAATTGTACACTGTCTAGAAGAATGAGACTCTGAACTGTGAAGTGTCTTCAAATTTGAGATAATCACAGATCATAAGAATCTTAAGTACTTTATAATAATCTATAAACTCACTGAGTAACAGATATAATAATCTGAGTTCTTAAGTCACTTTCATTTTATAATATACTATTGATCTGACAGTCAGAACTTGATAATAGATACTCTCTCATAACAAGAGTAAGATATGTCTTCTAATATAATAGATATCTGTTGAATGAACTGAGAGTATCAGCTCTTAGATCTGAAGATATTGATTGATTAAGATAGAACCACTCATAATACTATACATACTTCTCTGATTAGAACATTCTCTCTCTGAACTGATACTTATACTGATATCTTCACTTCTTCTACACTAAATAAACTGTGATATACAGCAGTGCAGACTGATGAACTTCTTCAGATTCTCACTGAAGCAGTATATCAAGAAGCATTCTGATTTCTCTCAGAACTATATATAAGAACTGATATCTCAGAATATTTAATTAATAATAATAACACTCTATAATTCTGTGAATAATATTGAGTCTCTTACTCTGAACTCTTACACATCTGAATAATACAAGAGATGCATAATTTGTATATAATTAGTCACTCAGGTTATGAATAATTATACTGAATGATCTCTCAAGAGTTCTACTGATCTGAGATATTAAATAGTATCAGATATTTTGTTCAAAACTGCAACTATTGTTCTGTTATCATCTTATGAAAGAACTGTAGAAAAGATCTACTGAAATCACTTAATATCTCTGATAGAATCTGATAAGATATAGTAATTGACTTCACTGTTAATCTCTCTGAGAGTAAGAATTATAAGAATATTCTGATCATTGTGAATTAATTGAGTAAAGATATAATATTAAAACCTTGTAATAAGATAAATACTGAATAAGTTATCAAAGCTTTTCTAAGAAGCTCATTCTATCAGATGTATGAATTGCTGAGATCTATAGTATTAAATCAGAGTCATCAATTTATAAGTACTCTCTGAACAAGAATCTGTCAAGTTCTCAAGATTATACACTGTTTATTAACTGCTTATCACTCTGAGACTGATGATATATTAGAACAGATAATTCAGACTGTAAAGAATTATCTTTATAAGTTCTGTAATTACTTATAAGATAATTGATATAACCTTCTTCTACATACTGAAGTCACTATCAATGACTGAGATATTATTTCAACAGATATAAGCCTGTTCTTTCTTATATATAAATATCATATAAAAGTACTGAATCTTCTAGAGACTACACATTTCACACTGAACTCTCATAGTTTAATTCAGATCACTGATAATATAGTAATAAAACTTTAAGATATCTATGATTGAGCAGAAGCCTTCATAGTAAGCACTAAACAGAATTAAGAAGATTAAACTAATATTTACTGAGACCTTATTAAGTAATATAAGATAGAAGATCTGATATGATTGAATCTTAAGAATATACAGATCACACACTCATCTCACACACTGAATTACTGTTATACAAAGTATAAAGTGATAGAAATTCTAGACAGTTATAACTACTGTCTTGATATATTATCAGAGATTTATAATGTCTTTTATACAAGCTTACTCTGCTGCACTGTCATCAATTCATTTCCTTCTTAACTGACTTTCAACTGACAGCTGTCAGAGATCATAGAAGAAGATAATAAACTTGAATAAGAGATTGAAGATATTCTTGATAAGAAATCCTGCAGCTGTAGCTGATAATATCTTGTGATATGAGTCAGCTACAATCATCTGACCTGAACTCTGAGTTCTGTGTTATCTGAGATCATGGCCCTTGACTGATGAGAGCTACATATGATCAAGAAAGAGAGAGAGACTAATGTGACAGGCTGCACCTGATCAATTATATAGACTATTTCATTACACTTCACAGATTTCTACTGCTCTGATTCTCAGTCACAGATTCTCAGCTGAAAATCTACAGAATTTCTATTCTTTCACTTCAAAGCTTCATCATGTATGAAAACCTCTATTCTTCCGCCCTGAAGTTCCACCGTGTACACCACCGCATACACGTATAAATATTCACTTCAATCACTGATTCTCACACTTTCTCTTTCTTTCCTTCTCTAACATTTTTCTCTTTGTTATATAAGACCTATATATTATACCGATCTATTCGGCGTAGACCTCTTACAAGAAGCTTAATATTCTCTAACAATAATAGAATTTACAAAGATAATATTCATAAAATCATGAACCTGACACAGATCTCTGTCAATATATACAAAATACTCTGAAAAAGAAGTCACTGATAGAATCACTGACAAGATCACTGATGACAGAATTATATAATAATCTACTTCATCAGTCTGACTGATATTAAAAAGACTCTAGAAAGGTTATTCTGTATTATAATAACAGATTCTTGTATGAAACTCTCTGAA
>NW_003101646.1:203687-207406 GCF_000003855.2 Blastomyces gilchristii SLH14081 | reverse complement strand
TCCTATATATCTTGATAACATTCTCATCTTCACTAATGAGGCTAGAAAAGAATATCAAGAATATGTATGAAAGATATTACAATAACTACAGAAAGCAGAACTACTGATAAACATAGATAAGTATAATTTTAAGATTAAAAGTACAAAATATCTAGACTTTATCATAGAAGCTGATAAGAGAATCTGAATGAATTCTGAGAAGATCTCTGCTATTCTTGAATAAGAGATCTCACATACTGTGAAAGATGTATAAAGCTTCATCAGATTTACTAACTTCTATCAGCAATTTATACAAAACTTCTCAGATATCACAAGATTACTTACAGAACTTACTAAGAAAGACTCAGTATTTCAATGATCAGCAGACACTGAAGCTGTATTTATACAGATAAAGAAGATGTTCATTAATATCTCTCTGCTAATAATATTCAATCCTGATTATAAGACAGTTATTGAAGCTGATTTCTCTGACTATATCATAGAAGAAGCTATATTGTAATATAATAATAAAGATATCTTATAATTATGCATCTTCATATCTAAGAAACTGAGTCTCACTGAATATAACTATGAGATCTATGATAAGAAACTTCTCATAATTATACACTATCTAGAAGAATGAGACTCTGAACTTCAAAGTATCTCTGAATTTGAGATAATCACAGATTATAAGAATCTCAAGTACTTCATAACTATCTGTAAACTCACTGAATAACAGATATAATAATCTGAGTTCTTAAGCTGCTTCTATTGTATAGTACACTACTATTCTAACAGTCAGAACTTAATAACAGATGTTCTCTTATAACAAGAGCAAGATATATCATCTGATGTAACAGATACTCACTGAATGAACTGAGAGCATCAGCTCTTGAATCTGAAAATACTAGTTGATCAAGATAAAACAGCTCATGACACTATACACACTTCTCTGATTAGAACTGTCACTGATATCTTAACTTCTTTCAAATATATATTAGATAAACTATGACATACAGCAGCTCAAACTGATGAACTTCTTCAAGCACTCACTGAAGTAGTATAATAAGAAGCACTCTGATTTTTCCCAGAACTATGTATAAGAACTGACATCTCAGAATGTTCAATTGATAATAATAATACTCTATAATTCTGTAAATAATGCTGCATCTCTCACTTTAAATTCTTACACATCTGAATAATGCAAGAGATGCATGATTCATGTATAACTGATTATTCAGACTGTGAATAACTGTATTGAATGATCTCTCAAGAATTCTACTGATCTGAGATATTAAACAGTATTAGATATTTTATCTGAAACTGCAACTGTTATTCTTTTATTATCTTGTAAAAAGACTGTAGAAAAGGCCTACTGAAGCTGCTTGATATCTCTGATAGAATCTGATAAGATATGATAATTGACTTCACTGTTAATCTCTCTGAGAGTAAGAATTGTAGAAACATTCTAATCATTATAAACTGATTAAGTAAAGATGTAATATTGAAATCTTGTAATAAGATAGATACTGAACAAGTCACTGAAGATTTTCTACAGAGTCTGTTCTATCAGATATATGAATTACTGAGATCTATAGTATTGAATTAAGACTGTCAATTTATGAGTACTATCTGAATAAGAATCTATTAAGTTCTCAAGATTACACACTGCTTGTCAACTATCTATCACTCTAAGACTGATAATGTATCAGAATTAATAATTCAGACTGTAAAGAATTATCTCTATAAGTTCTGTAATCACTTATAAGATGATTAATATAATCTTCTTCTACATGCAGAGATTACTATCAATAATCAAGATGTTATTTCAACAGATATAAGTCTGTTCTTTCTTACACACAGTTATCACATAAAGATGTTGAATCTTCTAGAGATTACACAGTTCACACTGAATCTCTGCAGTCTGATTCAGATCACTGATAATATAGTAATAAAGCTCTGAGATATCTGTGACTGAGCAGAAGCCTTCATAGCAAGTGCTAAACAAGATTAAGAAGATCAAGTTAATATTCAATGAGATCTCACAGAACAGTATAAGATAGAAGATCTTATATAATTAAATCTTAAAAATATACAGATCACACACTCATTCTATACATTGAATTATTATCTTATGAAATACACAGTAATAGAAGTTCTAGACAGTTATAACTACTGTCTTAATACTCTGTCAGAGATTCATGATATGTTTTATACAAGTCTACTCTGCTATATCACAATCAACTCATTTTCTTCACAACTAACTTCTGACTAACAGCTATCAGAAATCATAGAAGAAGATAATGAGCTTGAGTGAGAAATTGAAGATATTCTTGATAAGAGATTCTGCAGCTGCAGCTGATAATATCTTATGAAATGAGTCAGCTATAATTATCTGACCTGAACTCTGAGCTCTGTGTTATCTGAAACAGCGGCTCTTGACTAATGAGAACTACTTCTGAAAAGAGAGGGCTAATGTGGCGGGCTGCACCTGATCAATCATATAGACTATTTCATTACACTCTACAGATTTCTACCACTCCGATCCTCAGCTGAAAACCTACAGAATTCCTATTCTTCCGCTCTGTAGCTTCACTATGTACATGTATAAATATTCACTCTGATCACTGATTCCTGCACTTTCTCTTTCCTTTCCTTCTTTAACATTTTTCACTTTGTATTATAAGACCTATATATTATACCGATTTATTCAGCGTAGACCTCTTACAAGAACATTGATAAGACAGCTCTACTCTCTGAGCATGTTAATCTGCTTACTGCTGAGATGAAATCTGAGACAGCATATCAGAAAATGCAGGATTTTGAAATACAGATTAATCTGACTGAGACAGAGCAGCAGAAACTCTTCTCTAAGAAGATAGTAAAAAGAGATTTTAAGATGATTATCATCTCAGATAAGAAGAAGAGGAAGAAGAATGAGAATAAGAAGTGAATTATGAAAAATAATGAGAAGAATGAGAAAGAGAAGAAAGATAATAAGTAGAAAAAGTTTTTTTCTTTTCTATATTACTTAGTTATAGACTTGATAGCTGTTAAATAATAATTAAAATTAATTTTAAGTTTTCAAAAATTATTGTGCAAGTTGTAATCAATATCAGAAATAATATATATATATATTTTTAACTATCATGATTCACAAATCACTATAATGTATAAGTATTAACATTTTTTCAACATTAATATTCATAATATTAATATATTTTTAATAATATTATCTGATAACATAATTTAGTAACACTCTCTTTCATAATATTAATATATTTCAAGAAATATAACAGAGATTAATCAAGATTATTCATTTACTTTTATATATTGATAATATTTAATCTGAGTTAGTACTATAATTATAACTAAGCTAAGAAAGAAGATTATTTTCTCTTATAATAATTCTTCTTACACACATCAGTGATCAGTTATTGAAAATAAATTATTATCTTTTTTAAATTGTTATTATATCTTCTGAATCTACTTCTTTCACTTCTTTTACTTCTAGTGAAGATTTATAAACTCTTCAAGAAATCACTGTAAATCACAAAGTCTATATTGTTTACAATTTAATACAGAATACTCTCTTTCAATTATAATGAATAATTACTTCATTCTTCATATCTGATTTCAGGTCATGAAATTTATAGAAAACTCAACACAAACACTGAGATAAACTATGAAATAATTATCAACAGATTGTATTGCAGATTACTGAAGAGTCATCTCTCTAC